>NC_056442.1:18824302-19124302 GCF_018296145.1 Oncorhynchus tshawytscha | reverse complement strand
CATTATCATGAAAACCCCTCTCTCATACAGATGGCACCACTCTCCTGAAGTATCAATAGCCCAACTATAATTATAGACACACATACACACACACACACACACACACACACACACGTCCCCTCAGTAACAGTGTTGTCATGACAGCGGTGCTTGAAGCTGGATACCACCACACCAGCAACACCCGAATGGAATCACAGCAACAGTGGGTCCATCCCAAATGGCACGCTATTAGTTATATAGTGCACTATACCCTATGGGCCCTGGTTAAAAGTAGTGCACTACGAATGGAAAATAGGGTGCCATTTGAGACACAGACAGTTTTACCTTTCCAAGACAGACCGACCCGCTAGTGTGAATTTACAACAGGTACATGAATAGAAGGGGTTATGTGAAATAGTAGTAAGAATATGGATTCGCCAATGAGGCGGCAGCATAGCCTAACTGTGAGAGTGTTGGACTAGTAACCGAAAGGTTGCAAGATCGAATCCCCGAGCTGACACAGTACAAATCTGTCGTTCTGCCCCTGAACAAGGCAGTTAACCCACTGTTCCCAGGCCGTAATTGAAAATAAGAATTTGTTCTTAACTGACTTGCCTAGTTAAATAAAGGTAAAAAAAAAAAAATGAGAGTACATCCTGGTGAATTGATTTTGGCACAGCTTTGATAGGCATTTATAATACTGGCTGGAATACTGGCTGCTTTCTAAATAACTTAGAGCATAGAATTAGAATGACTTCTAATCTGACTATTTCTAAAAGAGAGAGAACCAACACTGAATGTACAAAACATTAAGAACACCTGCTCTTCCCATGACATAGACTGACCAGGTGAACCCAGGTGAAAGCTATGATCCCTTATTGATGTCACCTCAAATCAGTGCATATGAAGGGGAGGGGACCGGTTCAAAAAGGATTTTTAAGCCTCGAGACAATTGAGACACGGATAATGTATGTTCTAATCATATATATGTTTCACCTTTATTTAACCAGATAGGCCAGTAGAGAACAAGTTCTCATTTACAACTAGAGGAAGAGGGCTCAGGGAAGAACCATATTAAATGCTATCAATATCATAATACTTGATCAAGCCTTACAACAACAGAGGGAAAACAAATCTATGCAGTGTGTGTGGAAATGGACATCCCTCTCCCTCTATTACAAGTTCATATATTGCTCTCATACTCTACCTGTTCCCTCTCCCTCTTTCTCTTCCCTTCCTCATTACGTACTGTGACACGCAACTCTTCAGGGAAGTTAGGAACCGATATACACAGGCAGTTAGGAAAGCAAAGGCCAGCTTTTTCAAACAGAAAGTTGCATCCTGTGGCACAAACTCAAAAAAGTTCCGAGACACTGTGAAGTCAATGGAGAATAAGAACATCTCCTCCCAGCTGCCCACTGCACTGAGGCTAGGAAACAATGTCATCACCGATAAATCCATTATAATTGAGAATTTCAATAAGCATTTTTCTACGGCTGGCCATGCTTTCCATCTGGCCACCCCTACCCCGGGCAACAGCCCTACACCTCCCACAGCAACTCACCCAAGCCTCCCCCATTTCTCCTTCATCCAAATCCAGATAGCTGATGTTCTGAAAGAGCTGTAAAATCTGGACCCCCACAAATCACCCGGGCTAGACAATCTGGACCCTCTCTTTCTAAAATTATCTGTCAAATTGTTGCAACCCCTATTACTAGCCTGTTCAACCTCTCTTTCGTATCGTCTGAGATTCCCAAAGATTTGAAAGCTGCCGTGGTCATCCCCCCGATCCCCCGGGAGACACTCTAGACCCAAACTGCTACAGACCTATATCTATCCTACCCTGCGTTTCTAAGGTCTTTCGATAGCCAAGTTAACAAACAGATTACCGACCATTTCGAATCCCACCATACCTTCTCCGCTATGCAATCTGGTTTCAGAGCTGGTCATGGGTGCACCTCAGCCACGCTCAAGGTCCTAAACAACATCATAACCACCATCGATAAGAGACATTACTGTGCAGCCGTATTCATCGACCTGGCCAAGGCTTTCGACTCTGTCAATCACCACATCCTCATCGGCAGACTTAAAAGCCTTGGTTTCTCAAATGACTGCCTCGCCTGGCTCACCAACTTCTTCTCTGATAGAGTTCAGTGTGTCAAATCGGAGGGCCTGTTGTCTGGACCTCTGGCAGTCTCTATGAGGGTGCCCCAGGGTTCAATTCTCGGGCTGACTCTCTTCTCTGTATAATTCAATGATGTCGCTCTTGCTGCTGGTGATTCTCTGATCCACCTCTACACAGACGACACCATTCTGTATACTTCTGGCCCTTCTTTGGACACTGTGTTAACTAACCTCCAGACGAGCTTCAATGCCATTCAACTCTCCTTCCGTGGCCTCCAACTGCTCATAAATGCAAGTAAAACGAAATGCATACTTTTCAACCGTTCACTGCCCGCACCTGCCAGCCCATCCAGCATCACTACTCTGGACGGCTCTGACTTAGAATATGTGGACAAGTACAACTACAAATAAACTATGCGTTTACAGCCAACTGGTTAGACTGTAAACTCTCCTTCCAGCCTCAAATTAACCTCTCTAGGGTAGGGGGCAGCATTCAGAATTTTGGATGAAAAGCATGCCCAAATTAAACGGCCTGCTACTCGGGCCCAGAAGATATGATATGCATATAACTGGTAGATTTGGATAGGAAACACTCTAAAGTTTCCAAAACCGTTAAAATAGTGTCTGTGATTATAACAGAACTGTTTTGGCAGGCGAAAATCTGAGTAGTTTTCTATTCAATGCCATTACAGTATCCATTGACTTAGGACTCAATTTGCAGTTCCTATGCCTTCCACTCGATGTCAACAGTCTTTAGACATTGTTTCAGGCTTGTATTCTTATAAATGAGGGAGTAAGACCAGTCTGAATGAGTGGACCCTTCCGTGTCGCAGAGCTTTTTCATGCGCAATCCCGAGAGAGTGCATTTCTTGTTTACCTTTTATATTGAGGACGTTATTGTCCGGTTGAAATATTACAGATCATTTAGGCTAAAAACAACCTGAGGATTGAATATAAACATCGTTTGACATGTTTCTATGAACTTTACGGATACAATTTGGATTTTTTTTGTCTGCCTGTTTTGACTGCGTTTGAGCCTGTGGATTAATGAAGAAAATGCGCGAACAAAATGGAGGTTTTTGGATATAAAGAGACTTTATCGAACAAAAGGAAAATTTATTGAGTAAATTAATGTCTTCTGAGTGCCACCATATGAAGATCATCAAAGGTAAGGTATTAATTTGAATCTATATTTTTTAGTTTTGAAACGCTTTTGCTTGGCTGGTTACTGTTTGTAATAATTTCTCAACTGGGCTATGTTCTGGGCTAGGTATGTTCTGGGCTAGGTATGCTTTCGCCGAAAAGCATTTTATAAATCTGACACCGTGGTTGGATTAACAAAAAGTTCATCTTTAAACCTATATAAAACATGTTTTGTTTTCGGAATTTTTATAATGAGCATTTCTGTATTTGAATTGGGCGCTCTGAAATCTCACTGGATGTTGGCCAGATGGGACGCTAGTGTCCCACATACCCTAGAGAGGTTAAGCATCTCCAATCCAAAATTAAATCTAGAATTGGCTTCCTATTTTGCAACAAAGCATCCTTCACTCATGCTGCCAAACATACCCTCGCAAAACTGACCATCCTACCGATCCTCGACTTCGGCAATGTAATTTACAAAATAGCCTCCAACACTCTACTCAACAAATTGGATTCTCAGTGCCATCCGTTTTTTCACCAAAGCGACATATACTACCCACCACTGCAATCTGTACGCTCTCGTTGGCTGGCCCTCGCTTCATAGTCGTTGCCAAAACCACTGGCACCAGGTCTTCTACAAGTCTTTGCTAGGTAAAGCCCCGCCTTATCTCAGCTTACTGGTCAACATAGCAGCTCTTACCCGTAGCAAGCGCTCCAGCAGGTATATTTCACTGGTCACCACCAAAGCAAATTCTTCCTTTGGCCGCCTTTCCTTCCAGTTCTCTGCTGCCTTGACTGAAACGAACTGCAAAAATCACTGAAGCCTGAGACTCATATCTCCCTCACGAACTTTAAGCACCAGCTGTCAGAGCAGCTCACAGATCACTGCACCTGTACATTGCCCATCTGTAAATAGCACATCCAACTACCTCATCCCCATACCGTATTTATTTATTTATCTTGCCCCTTTGCACCCCAGTATCTTTACTTGCACATTCATCTTCTGCACATCTATCACTCCAGTGTTTAATTGCTATATTGTAATTACTACAATATAGCACAATGGCCTATTTATTGCCTACCTCCCTTATCTTACCTCATTTGCACACACTGTATATAGATTTTGTTTCGACTGTATTATTGATTGTATGTTTGTTTCTTCCATGTGTAGCTCTGGGTTGTTGTATGTGTCTAAATGCTTTGCTTTATCCAGGTCTCAGTTTTCAATGAGAACTTGTTCTCAACTAGCCTAGCCTGGTTAAATAAAGGTGAAATAAAAATGGCTTCTCTCGCACTACCTCTTTCTTTACACATTGTTATCTGTCTCTCAAGCAGAGGATGGATGGAATTGGAGGAGACATACAGGGAGAAAATACAAAGAGAGCTGCAATGCATATACACTGCGTTTCAAAGGTTTGGGGTCACTTAGAAATGTCCTTGTTTTCCATGACAACATACATGAAATGTGTTGCAAAATGAATAGAAAATATAGTCAAGATGTTGACAGGGTTATAAACAATGATTTTTAATTGAAATAATAATTGTGTCCTTCAAACTTTGCTTTCGTCAAAGAATCCTCCATTTTCAGCAATTACAGCCTTGCAGACCTTTGGCATTCTAGTTGTCAATTTGTTGAGGTAATCTGAAGAGATTTCACCCCAGGCTTCCTGAAGAACCTCCCACGGTCAAGCTGCTCCCACAATGGCTCAAAAGGGTTGAGATCGGGTAACTGTGCTGGCCACTCCATTATAGACTGAATACCAGCTGACTGCTTCCTCCCTACATAGTTCTTGCATAGTTTGGAGCTGTGCTTTGGGTCATTGTCCTGTTGTAGGAGGAAATTAGCTCCAATTAAGTACTGTCCACAGGGTATGGCTTGGAGTTGCAAAATGGATTGATAGCCTTCCTTCTTTAAGATCCCAGTAACCCTATACAAATCTCCCACTTTACCACCACCAAAGCACCCCAGACCATCACATTACCTCCACCATGCTTGACAGATGGTGTCAAGCACTCCTCCAGCATCTATTCATTTTTTCTGCATCTCACGAATGTTCTTCTTTGTGATCTGAACACCTCAAACTGAGATTAATCTGTCCATAACACTTTTTTCCAATCTTCCTCTGTCCAGTGTCTGTGTTCCTTTGCCCATCTTAATCTTTTCTTTTTATTGGCCAGTCTGAGATATGGCTTTTCCTTTCCCAGCCTAGAAGGCTGGCATCCAGGGGTTGCCTCTTCGCTGTTGACGTTGAGAATGGTGTTTTGCAGGTACTATCTAATGAAGCTGCCAGTTGAGGACTTGTGAGGCGTTTGTTTCTCAAACTAGACACTCTAATGTACTTATCCTCAGTTGTGCACCCGGGCCTCCCACTCCTCTTTCTATTCCGGTTAGAGCCAGTTTGCATTGTTCTGTGAAGGGAGTAGTACACAGCGTTGTACGAGATCTTCAGTTTCTTGGCAATTTCCCGTATGGAATAGCCGTCATTTCTCAGAACAAGAATAGACTGACGAGTTTCAGAATAAAGCTCTTTGTTTCTGGCCATTTTGAGCATGTAATCGAACCCACAAATGCTGATGCTCCATGTACTCAACAAGTTTAAAGAAGGCCAGTTGTATTGCTTCTTTAATGAGCACAACAGTTTTCAGCTGTGCTAACATAATTGCAAACGGGTTTTCTAATGATCAATTAGCCTTTTAAATTATAAACATGGATTAGCTAATACAATGTGCCATTGGAACACAGGAGTGATGGTTGCTGATAATGGGCCTTTGTACGCCTATGTAGATATTCCATTAAAAAATCTGCCGTTTCCAGCTACAATAGTCAAGTACAACATTAACAATGTCTACACTGTATTTCTGATCAAATTGATGTTATTTTAACCTTTCTGCAAGTAAAGGCTAGTTTCCTGAATTTCCTCCAGTCTGACGTGCCCAAAGTAAACTGCCTGTTACTCAGGCCCAGAAACTAGGATATGCATATGAAAACACTCTGACGTTTCTAAAACTGTTAAAATAATGTCTGTGAGTATAACATAACTGATATAGCAGGTGAAAACCCGAGGAAAATTGATCCATAAATAATTTTTTTGGAGCTCAGAATGACTTCCAATGCAATGCCATTGAAAGATCTCATTTCCGTCTCCCAGATTTCAGTTCCCATGGCTTCCAGTAGATGACAACAGTCTTTATACAAGGTTTTAGGTTAAGGTATTTGTAGTCGTTCCAAGTTGAGCGCCAGGGCAAAATTAGTGGGCGCGCTCTTCGTTCTTTTCCTTTGCTATTGAACATAGTAATCTCCGTCTGAAATATTAGCGTTTATTTAGATATTAGACAACCTGAGGATTAATAAAAAACATTGTTTGACTCGTTTAGATGAACTTTGCTGGTAACTTTTTGGAATCCTTTGTATACAAGTTGAAGGACTGGATTATTGAATTCAATGGCGCCAACTATACAGTGTTTTTGGGATATAAAGATGGACTGTATCGAACAAAACAACCATTCATTGTGTAGCTGGGACCCTTGGGATTGCAAACAGAGGAAGATCTTCAAAAGTAAGTGATTTATTTTATCGCTATTTGTTATTTCGTGACGCCTGTGCTGGTTTGGAATATATGTTAATGTGAGGCGATATCCTCAGACAATCGAATGCTATACTTTTGCCGTAAAGCCTTTTTGAAATCTGACAACGCAGTTTGATTACCAAGATTCTAAGCTAAAGAATCATGTATGACACTTGTATTTTCGTGAATGTTTAATATTACGATTTTGTATTTGAATATGGGGCACCCCGATTTGTTGTCGAATTTGATCCCGCTAGTGATGGTGTACACAGTTGAAGTCAGAAGTTTACATACACTTAGGTTGGAGTCATTAAAACTAATTTTTCAACGACTCCACAAATTTCTTGTTAACTTCTTGGATATAGGGGGCGCTCTTTTAATTTATGGATAAAAAAACGTGCCCGTTTTAAGCACAATATGCTCGACTATGCATATAATTGGCAGCTTTGGAAAGAAAACACTCTACGGTTTCCAAAACTGCAAAGATTTTATCTGTGAGTGCCACAGAACTCATGCTACAGGCGAAACCAAGATGAAACTTCAACCAGGAAATGGGCAGAATTTTTGAAGCTCTGTTTTCCATTGTCTCCTTATATGGCTGTGAATGCGCCGGGAATGAGCCTGCCCTTTCTATCGTTACTCCAAGGTGTCTGCAGCATTGTGACGTATTTGTAGGCATATCATTGGAAGATTGGCCATAAGAGACTACATTTACCAGGGGTCCGCCCGGTGTCCTTTGTCTAAATTGGTGCGTAATCTACAAGCTGCACGCAGTCATCCAGTGATTGAGAGGAGAGAGGAGGCTTTCAACGAACGATATATCATGAAGAGATATGTGAAAAACACCTTGAGGATTGATTCTAAACAACGTTTACCATGTTTCAGTCGATATTATGGAGTTAATTTGGAAAAAAGTTTGGTGTTTTGAAGACTGAATTTTCGTTTTTTTTTTGGTAGCCAAACGTGACGCACCAAACGGAGCAATTTCTCCTAAACAAATAATCTTTCAGGAAAAACTGAGCATTTGCTATCTAACTGAGAGTCTCCTCATTGAAAACATCTGAAGTTCTTCAAAGGTAATGATTTTATTTGAATGATTTTCTGGTTTTTGTGAAAATGTTGCCTGCTGATGCTAACGCTAAATGCTACGCTAGCTGCGCTAGCTGTTACACAAATGCTTGTTTTGCTATGGTTGAGAAGCATATTTTGAAAATCTAAGATGACAGTGTTGTTAACAAAAGGCTAAGCTTGAGAGCTAGCATATTAATTTCATTTCATTTGCGATTTTCATGAATAGTTAACGTTGTGTTATGCTAATGAGCTGCGGGGATAATTACACTCCTGGATACCGTTTTTTTTCGTAGCTAAACGTGACGCACCAAACGGAGCGATTTCTCCTAAACAAATAATCTTTCAGGAAAAACTGAGCATTTGCTATCTAACTGAGAGTCTCCTCATTGAAAACATCTGAAGTTCTTCAAAGGTAAATGATTTTATTTGAATGATTTTCTGTTTTTTGTGAAAATGTTGCCTGCTGATGCTAATGCTAAATGCTACGCTAGCTGCGCTAGCTGTTACACAAATGCTTGTTTTGCTATGGTTGAGAAGCATATTTTGAAAATCTGAGATGACAGTGTTGTTAACAAAAGGCTAAGCTTGAGAGCTAGCACATTAATTTCATTTCATTTGCGATTTTCATGAATAGTTAACGTTGTGTTATGGTAATGAGCTTGAGGCTGTATTCACGATCCCGGATCCGGGATGGCTCGACGCAAGAAGTTAACAAACTATACTTTCGGCAAGTCGAGTTTGGACATAAACTTTGTGCATGACACAAGTAATTCTTCCAACAATTGTTTACAGACAGATTATTTCACTTATAATTCACTGTATCACAATTCCACTGGGTTAGAAGTTTACATACACTAAGTTGACTGTGGCCTTTAAACAGCTTGGAAGATTCCAGAAGATGATGTCATGGCTTTAGAAGCTTCTGATAGGCTAATTGACATCATTTGAGTCATTTGGAGGTGTACCTATGGTTGTATTTCAAGGCCTAACTTCAAACTCAGTGCCTCTTTCCTTGACATCATTGGAAAATCTAAAGAAATCAGGGGGGGAGCATCGTGACCCTGTCCATATAATTACGCCTCTGTTCCTTTATGCTTTCCATCTTTTTGTTTTTCTTTCATTCAGGACATGATTAGTATCAGACTCTTCACCCCCTCCCATTCCACCCCTCCTCCTCTCTCTCTGTCTTTGAGTAACATTCTTAGCAGGTTAATTGGCTTGACAAAGGTATGTGATTCCAGGCTACTTCAAACACTCTGAAACAACAGAGCCCTTGCGGCATGGCATGTTCCCTCCCTGACTCACCCTCATCTCCCCCATCGTGTCCCCCTCGCCTCACCTCCCCGGCCCACAGCGAGACGCCCCCTCCGGCTCCGCAGGAAATTACCTTGTCTGGTCACTTGGCTGCTAAAAATCCACACTTGTGTGTTTAGTGTGAGGCACGGCGAGTGAGAAAGTAGGTATGGGGATGGGTGTGTGTGTGTGTGTGGTCACTGGATGGCCTCTCAAAAGTTCTCCAGTTTCTACTTTCTCAGTAAACCGGATTCAAGGTTGTGGAGAGAAAAAATCTGTTCATCCCAAAAATATAGACATCTACCCTCAAGTACACATCCCACACACTCTCTTTTCCCAGAGATGAGATGTCAGGTTAGTGAGTCAATCACCCACAGACCGACAGCAGAACAGAATGAGAGCAGTGTTCGTGTGTTAATCATGAGTAGTACGTGTGAAATGCTTGATAGTGTATGTGATGTAAACAGAGAGGTCTACTTTCTTGGGGACCTGAATATTGACTGGTTTTCATCAAGCTGTACACTGAAGAGGAAGCTTCTTACTGTAACCAGTGCCTGTAATCTGGATCAGGTTATTAATCAACCTACCAGGGTGTTTACAAACACTACAGGCACAAGATCATCCACATGTATTAATCACATTTTTACTAATGCTGTAGAACTTTGTTCGAAAGCTATATCCGTACCCATTGGATGCAGTGATCACAATATAGTTGTTGATAAACATGCGCCTGTAAAGAAACTGACTGACTGTTAAGGCTCCATGGATTGATGAGGAATTTTAAAAAACTGTATGGTTGAAAGAGATGGGGCAAAAGGAGTGGCTAATAAGTCTGGCTGCACATCTGACTGGCTGACGTACTGCAAATTGAGAAATTATGAGACTAAACTCAACAAAAAGAAGAAGAAACGTTATTATGAAGCCAAGATCAATGATATAAAAAACTTTAAAGTACTTTAAATTAAACTAGGGACAGAAAGACAAATTAAACTCCATCTACCATCAAATCAGATGGCTTATTCATTATTTTAATGATTATTTCATTGACAAAGTGGGCAAATTTAGGCAGGAAATGCCCATGACAAACAGTGAGCAATTATATTAATGTATAAAAAAACTAATAATGATAGAAAAGCATGGCAAGTTTGAATTTTGTAAAGTTAGTGTGGGAGAGGTGTAAAAATTATTGTTACCGATCAATAATGACAAACCTCCTGGCATTGACAACTTAGATGGAAAGCTACTGAGGATGATTACTGACTCTATAGCCACTCCTATCTGTCATATTTTTAATCTGAGCCTAGAGCAAAGTCTTTGTCCTCAGGGCTGGAGGGAAGGCAAAGTAATTCCGCTACCCAAGACTGGTAAAGCGGCCTTTACTGGTTCTAACAGCAGACCTATAAGCTTGCTGCCAGCTCTTAGAAAACTGTTGGGATAAATTGTGTTTGACCAAATACAATGCTATTTCTCTATAAACAAATTAACAACAGACTTTCAGCATGCTTATAGAGAAGGGCACTCAACATGTACTGCACTGACACAAATAACTGATGATTGGTTGAGAGAAATTGATAATAAGAAGATTGCAGGAGCTGTACTGTTAGATTTCGGTGCAGCATTTGATATTATTGACCATAACCTACTGTTGAAAAAACTTAAGTGCTATGGCTTTTAAACCTCTGCCATATTGTGGATTCAGAGCTATCTATCTAATAGAACTCAAAGGGGTTTATTTAATGGAAGCGTCACTAATGTCAAACATGTAAAGTGTGGTGTACCGCAGGGCAGCTCTCTAGGCCCTCTACTCTTTTCTATTTTTACCAATGACCTGCCACTGGCATTAAACAAAGCATGTGTGTCCATGTATGCTGATGATTCAACCATATACGCATCAGCAACCACAACTAATGAAGTCACTAAAACCCTTAACAAAGAGTTGCAGTCTGTTTTGGATTGGGTGGCCAGTAATAAACTGGTCCTGAACATCTCTAAAACTCAGAGCATTGTATTTGGTACAAATCATTCCTTAAGTGCTAGACCTCAGCTGAATCTGGTAATGAATGGTGAGGCTGTTGAACAAGTTGAGGAGGCTAAATTACTTGGCGTTACCTTAGATTGTAAACTGTCATGGTCAAAACATATAGATTCAATGGTTGCTAAGATGGGGAGAGGTCCAGCCACAATAAAGAGATGCTCTGCTTTTTTGACAACACACACCAAAAAGCAAGTTATGAAAGCTCTAGTTTTGTCTAATCTTGATTATTGTCCAGTCGTGTGTCCAGTGCTGCAAGGAAATACCTAGTTAAGCTTTTTGGGATAGGGGGCAGCATTTTCACTTTTGGATGAACAGTGTGCCCAGCGTGAACTGCCTCCTACTCTGTCCCTGATTCCAATATATGCATATTATTAGTTGTATTGGATAGAAAACACTCTGAAGTTTCTAAAACTGTTTGAATGATGTATGTGAGTATAACAGAACTCATATGGCATTCGAAAACCTGAGAAAAATCCAACCAGGAAGTGGGACATCTGAGGTTTGTAGTTTTTCAAAGCTTTGCCTACCGAGTACATATTGAGATATGGATGAGGTTGCACTTACTAGGGCTTCCATTAGATGACAACTGTCTTTTGAAAGTTGAATGAGGATTCTACTATAAAGGAGGGGCTCATGAGACCTGTTTGAGTCAGTGGTCTGGCAGAGAGCCTCGGTCTCATGACGCGCTCCCGACAGAGTTACCTTGCGTTCCAGTGCTTTTTCTGAAGACAGGAATTCTCCGGTTGGAACATTGTTGATGTTTATGTTAAAAACATCCTAACGATTGATTCCATACATCGTTTGACATGTTTCTAAAGGACTGTAACGGAACTTTTTGAGTTTTTGTCTGGATGAAATGCTCGCGCCTCATGAAGATGGATTACTGGGCTGAACATGCTAACAACAAGTGGCTATTTGGACATAAATGATGGAACTTTATGGAACAAATCAGTCATTTATTGTCGAACTGGGATTCCTGGGAGTGCCTTCTGATGAAGATCATCAAAGGAAAGTGAATATTTATGGTGTTGTTTCTAACTTTGTTGATTCCAAAATGGTGGCTATTCCTCTGGCTGTTTTGGGTTATGAGCGCCGTTCTCAGATTATGCTTTTTCCATAAAGTATTTTTGAAATCTGACACAGCGGTTGCATTAAGGAGAAGTCTATCTTTCATTCTGTGAATAACACTAGTATCTTTTATCAATGTTTATTATGAGTATTTCCGCTAAAATCACCGGATGTTTTGGAATCAAAACATTACTGCACATAAGCTGCCAATGTAAACTGAGATTGTTGGATATAAATATGCACATTATCGAACAAAACATACATGTATTGTGTACCATGATGTCCTATGAGTGTCATCTGATGAAGATCATCAAAGGTTAGTGATTCATTTTACCTATATTTCTGCTTTTTGTGACTCCTATCTTTGTCTGGAAAAATGGCTGTGTGTTTTTGTGACTTGGCTCTGACCCAACATAATCGTTTGTTGTGCTTTAGCTGTAAAGCATTTTTGAAATCGGACACGATGGGTAGATTAACAAGATGTTTATCTTTCATTTGCTGTATTGGACTTGTTAATGTGTGAAAGTTACATATTTCGGAAAAAAAGACAAATATTTCACATGCTGCCTTTTTAGCGGAATGTTGTCGAGGGCTAGAAAGGTTAAAGTGCAGCTGGCCCAGAACAGAGCGGCACATTTTGCTCTTCATTGTAATCAGAGGGCTAATATTAATTATACGCATGCCAGTTTCTCTTGGCTAAGAGGAGAGGAGAGACTGACTGCATCACTTCTTATTTTGATAAGAAACATGAATGTGTTGAAAATCCCAAATTGTTTGCATAGTCAACTTACACACAGCTCTGACACAAACACTTATCCTACCAGACATACCATCAGGGGTCTTTTCATAGTCCCCAAATCCAGAACAAATTCAAGAAAACATACAATATTATATAGAGCCCTTATTGCATGGAACTTCCTTCAAAATCATATTGCTCAAATAAACAGCAAACCTGGTTTCAAAAAACAGATAAAGCAACACCTCCCGGCACAACGCCTCTACCCTATTTGACCTAGATAATTTTGTTGTATGCCATTGATATGTAGGCTACATGCGCCTTTTTTAAAAAGGTATGTAGTTCCTTGAGCTGTTCTTGTCTAATGATGTTCTGTATTATGTCATTCTGTATTACGTGTCATGTTTTGTGTGGACCCCAGGAAGAGTAGCTGCTGCTTTTTGCAACAGCTAATGGGGATCCTAATAAAATACCAAATACCAAAGTTAGAGACTGTGGCTTCCAAGGCGCCATAGAGAGTTTAAAAAGAAGGATATGACTTGGAAGATGACATATAAAGGACAGGGAACTGCACTTGGGACCCAGGGGTTTATCCAATTCACTACGTTGCATTCACTGTGTCCCTGAACAGGGATGCCCCCAGGGAAACCGTTAATAGTATGACCATTGTTCCCTGCTACATCTAATTCCCACCGCAAAAGAAGCTACAGTGAGCTCCAAAAGTATTGGGAAAGTGAATTTTGTTTTGCTGTTATGGTTCTGTACTCCAGCACTTTGGATTTTAAATGATACAATAGCTTTGAGGTTAAGTTAAAGTGCAGATTGCCAGCTTTAATTTGAAGGTATTGTCATCCATTTTGGGTGAACTTACAACACTTTTTGTACATAGTCCCCCCATTTTAGGGGACCAAAAGTAATGGGACAAATTCACTTATATGTGTATTAAAGTTGTCAAATGAATGATTACATCAACTACACAATTGTTGGATGCATTTGCTGTTAGTTTTGGTTGTGTTTTAGATCATTTTGTGCCCAATATAAATGAATAGTAAATCATGTATTGTGTCCTTTTGGAGTCCCTTTCTTTGTAAATAAGAATAGAATATGTTTCTAAACACTTCCTGTAGATGCTACCACGATTACGGATAGTCATGAATGAATCGTGATTAATGATGAGTGAGAATGTAACAGAAACACAAATGTCATACCCCCCAACAAATGCTAACCTCCCCCGTTGTTGCAATGGTGAGATGTTAGTCTGTCTCGTGGGTATGACATTTGTGCGTCTGTAACTCTCTCACTCATCAGTACTCACGATTCATTCAGGACTGTCGTAGTCGTTGTATCACTTCAAATTCATATGCTGGAGTACAGAGCCAAAACAACAAAACATTTGTCACTGTGCCATTACTTTTGGAGCTCAGTGTATGTGGTTTAACATCAACAGAGGGACAGAAATGAGAGCAAGAGCAGTAACAAGCAAAGGAATGGGTTTCCATGGGGATAAAGAGAGAGAGAGAGAAGAGCAGAGAGAGAAGCAAGAGAGAATGGGTTTCCATGAGAGAGAGAGAGAGAGAGAGAGAGAGAGAGAGAGAGAGAGAGAGAGAGAGAGAGAGAGAGTTGACAGATGAGTGACTTCAGAGGGGGTGGACACAGGGGATGGAGGATAGAGTAGTAAAGGTAGAGAAACAGAAAAATGGAGGGGGGTGCTAGAGGGAGCTGGGTGAGGAGTCAATACACTTCTGTAATTACACCTGCTCAACTACTTACAAAGCTGTGTGCCCACGCACTTCTTCAAACACAGCATACTCAGATGAACGCACGCACACGGACGGACACACACACGGTCCCTCCAGGATCTCCAAGGTGATCTGCTTCCCTCCCCCTCCTAAATCTGCTTCCCCCTCCTGATATAGAAACTCCCATTTCAATCCAATTTGCACACAAATGAAATCATTAAAAGGCTGCCTCCCTAGAGAGACTTGTGTCCTCCAGGTTATTAACTTATCTCTAAAAAACACAAGGCTCAATCCCTGACGGAATCCACTTTCTTTGTGTGTCATGATACACTGTGCGAGCATGGGGTGCTAATTGACAGCATGCATGCCAGTCGATTTGTGCCTGCGCTCCTGTGCTGTGTGGCTACAGAAGCATATACAGTAGGGGAGTATGAGAGGGCGAGAGAGGATTATGTGTGTGTGTGTGTGTGTGTGTGTGTGTGTGTGTGTGTGTGTGTGTGTGTGTGTGTGTGTGTGTGTGTGTGTGTGTGTGTGTGTGTGTGTGTGTGTCCAATGTCAGCCCCACAGGTGAGCGTGTATGGGAGAGTCAGCGGCGGACAAAGGAGAGGAAAGCACAAAGGAGGAGTAGAGAAAGCGAGTGAAAGAGAGGGAGCGACCCAAATGAAAGAACGCTCCAAGTGAGCTCTCTGTCCTCCTCTCTCCTCTCATAACCCCTTGGTGACTGGGCCAGACTGACTACCCACACAACGCCAATGCACAGGTAAACCCGCTGTGTGTGTGTGTGTGTGTGTGTGTGCGTCCGAGCGTATTAGAACCAACCTAGAACACAGTAGAGTACTGGCTGAATGACATGTGTGTAAATCCTCTACTTTGCGTGTTTGACAGCAGGGCCATTTTTAGTTTGATATATTTAGACGTTTTAACCACTAACTCTCACGAACCCTTAGTTAACAAATTAGTAGTCCTTCCTCAACAGTTCTGTGGATATATGCCTCTTTTGTCCGTTCTAGCGTGGCCATCTATTGACAACCATGAGAACCCTAGTTTGGGAACTATGAGACATATTTCAACTATGACCTTTGACTGCTGACGGTTCCTGGTACTACAGCCCTCACAAGACTGGCCCATATTCACGAGGTTAGTCGTGTAAACAGTATGTGTGGCACGGAAGGTCTTTCACTCTACAACCTGAACATACAACACAATACTGTACAAGCATGTCTTTTTAAGTAAACTTTATGAACAAATAAGGCAAGTGGTGGGAGCGAATGAAGAAAGAAAAGAAAGAAAGAGAGTGATTTTTAAATGTATTATTACAGATGATATGGTTACCGAAACACACACACCACAAACACATACACGCACGCACTCTGAACGCGAGTCCCGACAGCTGAGAGCTCTCTCCCTCTGGCAGTGAACCTGACCTGGAATCAGATTTAGGGGCTTTAACACTTGAGGTCAGGATTATGAATGATTGACCTAAGATTGGCCTAAGATGAAGAGATGGGGACCACAGCCCGTTCCGTTCTTTTTAATGCCGTTTGTTTAGTGCCTATCACAAAGTCATTTGTCACAGGACTCTTAACAAAAGACTAAGCCCAAGCCCTTCCTCTAAAGCCAGCCCAAGGCAACAACAGCACGATGGGAGAAGTTGTTGGGAGTAGACAGCAAAGCAGGCCACTTAAACAGTTCAGTGTACATCATACTGTAACATTGATGTCAACGGGAGCCCGAAAGTTCAAGTCAGGCAGAGCAGATCTAGAGATATGATTCTTAACTGACTTGCCTAGTTAAATAAAGGTTTAAATACAAATAAAAATACATTTGAGAGGAACAAGACTTTAGAGAGATTATAATGCACCTTTGTCTAAGAGCTGCCTGGCAACTCCTTCTGGTGTACCGCCTATTCACTCCTTCCATTCATTCAGAAACAGTGTAAGTTTCCTCTGCCACATAGACAACGACAAAAAGACAAACCCCACAGACCCCCCTCTTCCACCAATCAGATATAAGGTTGGAAACAACAGCAGAGACCGTGCGACTTGAGAGAGACGACCTCACGGTTCTAAAATGCTTTGATATTTTATATCTGAACGGAAACGCCTTGGCTAAAACGTCCCAGACTGGGCCGCTAGCTGTCCCTGGACTTGGGAGTCAAACTGCAGCCAAATACTTCAGTCCATATGATTAGACAGTGAGGGGCTGGGAGACACATGTGCACACACAAACACACACACACACACTTCCCTGAATAGATGAGTGGAGAGAAAGAGCAAGGGCAGGAGATAAAGAGAGCTCACCTTTCCTCATAATGACTGTGCTCACCTGTTCATTCCCCTCACCTGGGGCAGAGGGATCAGAATACTGCCTGAGCACCCCCCCCGCCCTGTCTCCCCCCCCCACGGCCTCTCCCCTACCTCCCAGAGATGGCCAGGTCTTTCGGAGCATGCAGTTGCATGGTTTGCTAACTATCTGTCTGATAGAACTCAGTGCACTCAATTTGATGGGCTTATGTCTGTTAAATTGTTTGTCTTGAATGGTGTGCCCCAAGGCTCTGTACTTGGTCCTCTCTTATTCACTATCTATATCAATTATTTAGACAAAAATGTCCAAAATGCACAACTTCATTTTTATGCTGATGATACTGTTATCTACTGTGGTGCCTCGTCTCTTACAAAAGCTTTCCAGAACATGCAAACTGCTTTTTATACTGTTCAACATACCTTGTGTCAATTGAAGCTTATCCTCAATACTGAGAAAACTAAAATAATGGTGTTTTCTAATGCAAGAAATAGACCTCTGAACTTTTCACCTATTACTACCTGTCAGGGCAAGGAGATTGAGGTTGTAACCTCATATAAATATCTTGGAATTTTAATTGATGACGGCCTCTCTTTTAAATTGCATATTCAACAACTTACAAAACAATTGAAGCTGAAATTGGGATTTTATTTTAGGAATAAGGCCTGTTATTCTTTTGAAGTCAGAAGGAGGCTAGTATCAGCTACATGTATGCCTTTACTAGACTATGGGGATATTTTATATATGAATGCTTCCGCTCAGTGTTTGAGATCAATTGACACTCTTTACCATGGCACTTTGAGATTTATTTTAAACTGCAAAACACTTACGCACCACTGCATTTTGTATACCAGGGTTGGCTGGCCTTCTCTAGTCACTCGTAGTCTCAGCCACTGGTATACTTTTATTTACAAAGCCATTTTGGGTTTAATACCTTTTTATTTGTGCATTTTTATGTGGTGGGTACTCTCTTCGTTCGCTGGACTTTATCCTGCTAACTGTTCCAAATGTCCGAACTGAATTTGGTAAAAGGGCTTTTATGAAGTCTGCGCCATCGTCTTGGAACGCCTTACAAAATACTTTTAAACTGGAAGAACTTGTCCCGATTGGTGTTTTTAAATCACCGATGAAGGATTTTGAGGCTGATTCCCTGACCTGTCAATGTTTTTAATTTACTGTTTTATACTCTTGTGAATTCAATGGTTTTTACTAGATTACTTGTAGTTTTTCATGTTGTCTGTCTGTCATTTTTTGTAATGACTTGGTGCTGCCTATCTTGGCCAGGGCGCTCTTGAAAAAGAGATTTAATCTCAATGAGCCCTTCCTGGTTAAATAAAGGTTAAATAAAAAATAAGCCATCCCCATTAGAGATGCTGGCCTGCCTCGGAGTCCCCCCCCCCCTTCCCCTGCAGCCCAGCCCGCCCCACGGCCAGGTCCTGAAACTGATCCAGACAAGACTTTCTGCTGGAGAATTTTCTCACACTCATACCTGCCACTCACACGCCTCCCCAACATGGAGGAGAGTTACTGACACGGACCGTGTATGAAGACACACTTCCACAGGCGAATGGACTGATACCGATTAACGTGAGGCGGATAAACGCGGAGGCGCTGCGTGCGTGCGCGCATGTGTTCCAGATGCCTGAAGCCAGGACACACAGACCTGTGCGATCCAACACCAGACCAGCTGGTGAGCATGACCAGCCTTATTCCCGGTCCGCCTCTAAATCTCCACCAGGGCTTTGCACAATATTAAAAACATTATTACTAGGCAATATGAATATAATTACAACCATACCGTCAGCTCTCGTTCCCCATTACTATAATACTTTCATTATGAATAACCATTCAACCTCACGGAGGAGGTCAGAGACGAAGCATTCCAGACCTTAATCAAATATAGACCGCTCGCATTGAGACAGCAAACGTTGAAATAAACAAGCGCTCCCATCTCAGGAAGGAAGACAATGTGGATCAGTCGTCCTGCGTGTGCCAAGTCATCTAAAAGGGATACTCGCTGTGGCTCTGGCCCTGAAACCACTCGGGCAAACATACATTAATTATAGTAAAAAAAACAAACAGGGAACTACGTCTAATGGGCGTGGATGAAGGGATGGAAGGATGGAATGAAAGGATGGAAATGGGGTCGGGGGGGGGACTGCTCGTTGAGGACTTTAGTGCTTTCTACCACCAGCTAAAACCTTTCACCCCCCTCCAGTTGTCTTTCCAGTCCCTTTCCAAACCTCCCACCCTCTCACCCCCCTAGCGAACATCTCAGGGCTTAGTAACAGTCAAATAGAACAACATATTTGTGAGCAGCAGCAATACACAAACCTATGTGAGCCAGAACCAACAGACTTGGACAGTCTTTGGTCAGGGGGCTTTTCTATCCCCCCCTCAAGCCCTCCACTCAACCTCAAGGCTTCAAAATTACTCTTTAATTGTATTTGTTGTTTCTATTTTCCCCTCTTCCTGTATTGTTTGGGTCCTCCTTATGGGGGACGGAAGACGAGAGAGATAAAATTGGATTATCGATGGGTCTAATGTGCGATTAATAGGCCTGCTATTTAATGAGTACACGAGTCGTAGCCCCCAGCCTGGACTCCGTATCTGATACAGACACAGGCAAGTCGATACACGAAGTCAGACAGAGAGGAGCGATATCAGAGACTTTAACGGAGAAAAAAAAACGCAACAGGGAAGAGTTTAGGAGGAGAGAGAGAAAGGGATGGATAAAGAGAGACAGAGGGAGAATGAGGGAGAGAGAGAGAGAGGAGGGAGAAAAAGCATCATCTCAGCATCGCACCCAGTGCCCGTGTTTAGACGAGCAGAAAACTGCCACTAGCTTGTGCAAATAGGAGCAAAGCCTCTTGACTGAATGCTAAGAGCTAGTGTCAACACTGTCACAGGTCTCTGTGACTGTTGACCTACTTGAACCGCAACACATTACCATGGTAACCACATTGTAGCTCCACTTCTATACTCACCGGCCAGGCGTATTTGAAGGGAATGACAATGTGTCCTGTAGTGACATCCCCTCCTCCTCCCCCTCCTCCCCCTCCTCCGTCATGACCTCGATGACGGAGGGACTGGGTGTTGCCCCCCAGGACGGTGGTGCTGCCCGCCCCGAAGGTGCAGGCTCCGGTGGGGACGACGCGGGCCTGGTACTCCTTGAGGCAGGCCTTGAAGAAGGTGTCACACTGGTCCCTGGGAGAGCAGCGCTGCCCCTCGGTGGCCTGGAGGTCACAGCACTCTCCACTCTGCAGCACACCTTGGGGGTTCTGGAAGTGACGGATCTGCAGCTCAAACATCCCCACTGCACACACAGCCTGGAGAGGGAGGGAGACAGGAGAGTTAGGATGAGGTATAACTCACACACACACACACAGCCTGGAGAGAGAGGGAGACAGGAGAGTTAGGATGAGGTATAACTCACACACACACACACACACAGCCTGGAGAGAGAGGGAGACAGGAGAGTTAGGATGAGGTATAACTCACACACACACACAGCCTGGAGAGAGAGGGAGACAGGAGAGTTAGGATGAGGTATAACTCTCACACACACACACACACACAGCCTAGAGAGAGAGGGAGACAGGAGAGTTAGGATGAGGTATAACTCACACATACACACAGCCTGGAGAGAGAGGGAGACAGGAGAGTTATGATGAGGTATAACTCACACACACACACACAGCCTGGAGAGAGAGGGAGACGGGAGAGTTAGGATGAGGTATAACTCACACACACACAGAATCATATACACCACCCAAAGAGAGGGTGAATCTACGGAAACAAAAACAACTGGTTTGTTGAAAAAACGTTAATGAATGTGATGAATACACCTGATCAATGGGTGGAGTATCGCATTTCATCCCAGTGCTTTCCAGCAATGGGATTCTATGGATAGCATTTTCTCTCTCTCTCTCTACTGTCATCCTTTTCTAAGTGGTATAAAAAAAGAGGGTGATTGAGAAAGGAAAAACAACATTGATTCACACACCCCATCAATCAAATCCCTTCATCCCAATGGAGAGACACGCCCCCACTCCAGCAATCCCTCTCTCTCTCCGTATCTGTCCATTTATCTCCCTCTATCTGTCTCCATCTTTCCCTCCTAGCTTATTTACCCTCCTCCCTCCCTCGCTCTCTTTATCTTCCTCTTTCACCTCTCACCTCCCCTGTGTCATGCCCTTCCTACACCTCTCCATCTAGCGCCTTCCTTTCTTTCTTCTCCTGTATCAGTACCCCTCCCTTCTTTTCTCTCCCTCTCTCCCCAGTGGGACTCAGACACTGGGAACCTGGCCACGGTTTCTCGGTCCTTCTCCTCCACTTCCTCCTCTATCTGGGAACAGGCTGCAACTCTTGCCCTCGCTCTTTCTCTCTGCACCAGCTCTTCTTCACTGCCATTCTTCTTTTCATCTCTCTTTCTCCCTCTTTCTCCCTCTCTCTGTCTCTCTCGTTCTCCATCTCTCCCTCTCCCTTTTCCCAGAGCCTACAAAGCATATTCTTCTCAGCTGGGTGCAGAAGGGGACAGACAAGCTGGTAGAGCTAACAAGCCCCCCAGAGGGACAGGTGTGTGTTTGTGTATGTTGGTGTGTTGTATGGCAAGGAAATAATGGTTAGGATTTCCAACCACTATTAAAGCACAAACCACACACACACACACATCAAACACATGTCACATGCACACACGTCACATACACACACGTCACACACACACACACACACACACACGTCACACACACACAATGAAATTATGCAATAACGAGTAACGGTGTAATAGTCTTGACAAAAGCCAGATAGAAGAATAGCTGGTAAGTCAGCCTATTGTGCTGTTGTATTCTGTCCCTCACCTGCCCCTGTCCCTGGGCTAGGGGGCTAAACACTCCTACATCAAACAGCCTGTGGAGATACAGGCCCACTCATCACTCTGCATCCTCCTTTCTTCCTCTCCCCCCCCCCTTGACAGCCATTCCGGGCATACCTGGGTTTCAGCGCTCCATCTGACCGCTCCAAGTGCTCAGCCTCGAGCATCACCATGGAGAGCTATGGTAATTAAGTCCCCAATGAACCCAAAAACAGGGTGAGACCAGGACCACAACCTGACCCTGGATGAACCCAGTTGGATTGTATACTTACTAACGCTATTGTTAAAACCTCTTAGATGTAATGGCAAAATTTAGATTTTCGCCTAAATAGACATACCCAAAAGTAACTGCTATTCATGTGTAATTACATGATTCTGACATGCCAAAACGTATTTTAAAGAAGACATCTGGGAGACGAGGAAATGATCAGAAGGTAGGAGTTACATAGTTCAGAATACACAAGATCAAGCACATACAAAATAACCGTTTTCTTTTTCTAATTTTAAAGTATTGACAAGCTTATTGACAAGCTATAAATGAATTATTGATGCCCAGAGCTGGAAACACATCAGACGGCTTTCCACAACATGTGAGCAATATCAGAGAAAAAAAATGGGATTGATCGACCTAACAACTAGAAATGGACAGATGTTTTAGTAAGTGATGTCAGGTGTGGACACGGGGCGTTTCCAAGTGTCCCTAAACCTCTCCAAAGTGGCATATGTCTGTAAATGAGATAATTCCAGTGCTATCACATATTTGCAATCCCTAAATGCTATTTGTTCAATATGAAAACACAATTTCCATATCAATTACCATAACAACCTCACTCAAACATGGTGGTGTTATGAGGTATCCAGGGGACATTCAAGTGTCCTTTCAACCTCTCCAAAGTCTCCAAATGTGGTAATTACGCTGTTTTTGCACGCACTGGATATACCTGAAAAGGTATTGTTCACAATAAAATAAAATAAACTACATTTCTACAACACCAACCTCTCTCAAACATTGTGGTGGTGTCGGTGGACATACAGGGGATATCCAAATGTTTTCATCATATTTTTCATGCGCAAAGATATAGTCACTTGGTCGATATTCGATATTCGTTGCCATTAAGTCATACATCATCAGATAACATTGGAAATAGGCTAGATTTGTTCCTACCAACCTAAGGATTGTCATACCACCTTTGTCGCTATAGCCCAAGCACAGACCAAAAGGAAGCTTACCGTGTAAAATGATGGCTGTTTGGTGAAAACGTTGAGTAAAAAAAAAAAAAGTACTCTCGGGGCTGGTGATCCAAAACGGTAGGTTACGGGTAGGCAAATAAGACATCCTCATGATCTGTGGAGTCCCGGCTTTCGGTGTGAATCAACGTATTAGGTCTTTATTTCGTTTGTGCTTCACAAAGCTAACCCGAATGTAGGTAACAGCCATCTTGAAATTAGGTATTTGGCTCGGCCTGCCCTTATACATTTGTATGCCCATATATGGTAGTAAGTCACACCAAAGATGTTAAGGCACAGATCAATAGCCAATATATTCAGCTTTCCGCAGATACCCTGATTTTGCAGATAGGGGCTACCGTTCTCATACCAGACTGAATTGAATTTTTAAAAATAAAATAGGGGGTTTAAGAGGTTTTAAACACTTAACTTTTAACATGGTTAAATATGGCACTATCTTGACTGTTCTGTAATAACAGAGTAATATCAGAACAACATTATACACTGTATCAAACAACATTAATATATCATCCTGAATGCTCTTATCTGCATTGCACTGAATTTGACACATCCTCAGACCTCTACTGTTACATGTTATAGTATCTTCAATGCTGAAATGGATGCAGTATATCAACTCTCCTGTGCTGATCCTACATTATAAATGTCCCACAGCACAGTAGAAAGGTCTGCATCGTACTGCAGTAGGGGAAGGGATGTTATATTAGTGAAGAGCTTCAGAGCTGGGTGCAGAGATCCATGTGGATCATTCACATGCCCCAGTGCTACACGGCTGTGGCCGCTGGCCCAACACACACACCCCAGTCCATGAGTCCACACACACACACACACGCGCGTGCGCACACACACATGTACGCGCACACACACACACACACACACACACACATGGGCATCTCATTTCACATAAATGCACACACACACACACAAACACACACACACACACCCACACATACACAACGTTCTAATCTTGCCCCTGCACTGAGGGCTGTGTCATTCCGCCAGTTGGGGGCCCTTTTATGCCGACAACCATAGCCTGGGGGTGGGTCTGGGAGTGGAAGAGTAGAGAACACATTCAGCCAGCGCTCTACCTCCAGGCTTTCCCTCTTGGTCTGTGTGAACTTGAACTTGAATGTGACAGGCTTATGTCCAATTTGACTGAATGTGAATTGGTTTTCTATGTGGTCATAGGGGTTTGAGTGTTGTGTTTTTGAATAAGGTAGCTTATAAGGTAGTTCCTCGGCGTACACATCAGTGACAAACTCAAATGGTTCACCCATTCAGGAGGCTGAAGAAATTTGGCTTGGCACCTAAAACCCTTACAAACTTTTACAGATGCATAATTGAGAGCATCCTGTTAGGCGGTATCACCAGCTGGTACGGCAACTGCACCTCCCGCAACTACAGGGCTCTCCAGCGAGTGGTGTAGTCTGCCCAACGCATCACCGTGGGCAAACTACCTATCCTCCAGGACATCTTCAGCACCCGATGTCACAGGAAGGCCAAAAAGATCATCAAGGACAACAACCACTTGAGCCACTGCATTCACTCCGCTATCATCCAGAAGGCGAGGTCAATACAGGTGCATCAAAGCTGTGACCGAGAGACAGAAAAACAGCTTCTATCTCAAGGCCATCAGACTGTTAAATAGTCGTCACTAGCACATTACAGGCTGATGCCTATATACATAGACTTGAAATCACTGGCCACTTTAATAAATTAAACACTAATCACTTGAATAATGTTTACATATTTTGCATTACTCATCTCATATGTATATACTGTATTCTATTCTACTGTATCTTAGTCTATGTCGCTCTGACATTGCTCGTCCATATATTTATGTATTCTTAATTCCACTTTTACTTGGATGTGTGTGTGTATTGTTGTGAAGTTGTTAGATGTGACTTTTTAGATATGACTGCACTGTTGGAGCTAGAAACACAAGCATTTCGCTACACCCGCAATAACATCTGCTTAAACACGTGTATGTGGAGGCGAAAGAAATGCACACCTATTTAGGCGAGGTGCTGGCTGGCGACGTAGAACACTCGATAAATGAAAGGAGAGCCGCACACTCGAGGAAGCTCAGATGCAATAATTTAATAAGACACTGGTAAGACCTGACAAGACAAGACGAACGGGTCAACACGTGTACGTGACCAATAAAATTAGATTTGATTTAGATTTATACTATGCTGGACTATTCCTGGTCGTCTGCAGAGCTTTTACATACTGTAGAGAGAGAGGATGGACTACATTTGTGTGAAGAAAGGAAGGGAGGCACTGACTGTAAGACACGTGAATAAACACACACACACACATTACAAGCACACCCACGCAACACACACACACAGGGACAGACTGACCAACAATTCCTGTGAATCCCCTTTCATCGTGTGATCGTGTTCATAATGTTCACAAGGTTGACTTGTGCGTGTACTGTAGTAGTAAACACATAGAAGACAGCCTTACTCCATCCACAGACACCATAACGTTTAGCTTGTTTATCTCCCATAAAGGATGTATTTTTACACCATTAGAGCCCACAGGAGACTGTGTTCAGAACATTTCCCTCTGCAGGTTCTGGTTTAAACAATGCACCTCGTGGATGGGTCTTCTAGCATTCTTCAACAGGAAAACAAATCAATTGCAGTGTAATAGTCTTCGAATGCCAATAGCAAGCATTGGTGTAATGAAAGGTCATGCTTGGTGAAGGTTTGATCATGTAGCCTATAGAAGAAAGGACACGCCCATGGAGCAACAAGTGGATGACCAAACAATTAAGACGCACAACAACAGGTGGGCACCGCGCTATTAGAAGCAACCGTAGACATATTGACCAGAGAAACAGGGAAGTAGAATGTGGGCAAAATGATTGACTATGTGGGAAGAAAACACCGACTGTAAAAGTCAGGGCAGGTTTAAACAACGGCCAAAAATAGCGCTTAATCGGTGCGGCTTACTTGCGGCTGCAGAGCGAGGGCGATGAGAAAAATCACGGTCCACTGCTGTCTCCAGCGCCGATCTCTCCTCATCTCCGTCCTGGCGCAGCTCCTCGCACCTCCGCTGCAGCAATCAACCGGATTTCGTCCGTGCGCTCTTTCTCTCTCCATCTCAACGTCACAGGATCGAGGACAAACAACGAGGCAGTATCCCCTCTTCTCTATAATATCCCTTTCTCGGCTATCTTTAAGCGCCAGTTCATCGTTTCGTACTAGGCTTGAGAGAAAGCATTATTGCCTAACTTGTATTGTTCCCCTTGTGGAGTTCCTCCTGCCCGCCCCGCCTCGACCCCTCTCCCCGGCTTCTCCCTCTTGGTGCGGTGTCCAGGGTGGGTCTCTCCTCGGAAGAAAAAAAACACTCTCACTCCACCAGGTCGATCTTCCCTCCACCTGCCGTTAAGAGGCTTTGAATGTCAGACCTGCTGGCTCCCTGACTTGAGCTCTCATCCCAATTACACTCTCCCTATGCGCAACGCACTCGCCCTTCAAACTAAACCCATACGCATACACCCTTTCCTTCTTTGCGCCACGGACTCAAATTGATACCCAAATGAAATAGGATCTCCCTCTCTTCCAGTCCAGACTCTACTCTCTCTTGTTTATCCACTGCATGCTGCGTCCCTCACTCTTTCCGTAGGCTTTCCAACCCGGTGTGGTCACTTCGCTCAGGGCTACGGATCCGAATCACCCAGGTCCCGGGCAAGGCTCTGTGCGTATCGGCTGTGGGAAAGAACTCGGCGAAAAAGGATGCCAGCCAGTGACGAGAGGCTGTGTGTGTGGGGGGCGAGGAGGGTGTGTCCTCAGGCAGGGGATATCCGTCTTCTCTTTTTATGTGCACGCGGTCTGTGCGCTTGCACCCCTGGACGGTTCCTATGGGTTCCCATCGTTGCTGGAATGCCTGTCCTCTCCTTTCTGTCTCTCACCATCTCGCAGAGCCATTAAACAAAGGAGTAGGTAGGTATTGATTAAAATTATACTGTTTTAATTACCCTTGTAGAAAAGTGTAACTGCATGAGCAGGCTTTTGATAGCCTATAAAAAAAATGGGCATATTGAACCTCTTTTCAAATCATTTCTCTCGCCTATTTGACCATGAAATTAGATATTGTGTAATTCAACTAGACTCTGTAATAGAATAATGGGCCTAACCCCCGTTTCGGGCCTCGGTTAATCCGGTATAGATCAAAGCGCCGCTGTGCCAATTAAGTAGGCTATCGGCCACAGTCTGCACTGTCTGTAACTGGTCGGGAAAACTGAAATAGTTTCTATGGGACTACCTCAGCGCAATTAGGAGACCACTTATTATGGTAGTGGAGAATGTATTTACTAACAGAATCCAATCAGGCCTGTGTGCAAAACAAATCGGAGAGAGAAGAAAATACACGAAAGTTTGAGAGTGGCCAAACGGGTGGCAAAGTATGTGGTGTTTACGCTGTGCTATTCTTACATAGCCGGACCGCAGCTGACGATTGGACGTTTAAAATCGTTTGATTATGCGTGTACACGAAAGGACATGACATCATTTCTTCCAGCTCTGGCCGTCTCGTGTCAGTGTGTGTCACTGCGTATGCGCATTTACAATTAAACCTGCCTGGACGACTACACAGATTCCACCGGTTCATTATACGGTCAACTGTAGTTGCCATATAGCCATAACAAAAGTGAACAAATCATTTCCTCTAAAATGCAAGTTTTAAAAAAAACTACAGCCTAGTTCAAATGAACTCTGTCAAAGCAACTCAAAATGTTATATGGTCACCTTCAATTTTGAGTTTATATCCAATTTAATTAAGCGTTTCATGCATTAGTGCCTTGACTTTGCCCTCTGTTGTTACATTATAATTTAGGTTAATGTAAAGGTTTATTGATTCCCAAATAGACAATAATGTTGTTGGGTTTTTTTTTTTTTCAAATGAAAAACACGATGTTCTTGATGATAACCAAGTGTCTTGCTATTACATTTTGGGTAAGATTCACAGTGATTACACTAAACCTTGATTAAAAAGCAATGATCTTACTTTATGTATTACTATAATGTTATCTGCTTCGTGCTTAACAATTATTTTAAAATTTTGTCCAAGACAACAAGTTTTTCTCCTTTCATTTGGGCTATTGGCTTCACCCCATAAGACATTACGTCCCACCGATGGACAATACACAAAAGGCAGTCAAAGTGTACTGTTTAAACATAACTAATGACACTTTCAGAAGTTTCTGACCACTGTAAAAATTCTTCAAAACATCCGTTCTAAACATCCGTAATGGATCCTCATTAAAGGATTTGAAGTGAAGCCTACTCGTTCCAATTGTAGGGACACAAAAGAGTCCTGTTTTGTTATTTTTTCGCCGCTACCTCCCTGAAGCAGGAGTGGATCATTTGCGTGCCTGCTACCTCCCTTGGATGTGGTAGCCACTGCGAAATCTAACCCTGATTCCCGTTACGCATGGTCAGCACAGAAACTCCCATTTAAAGTTGATAAGGCACACATTCCAATGATAAGCCTGTGCCAAAAGCGAGAGCACCCACGTCTGCATAGCCGCAGGAAGTAGGGGTGCTGAGAAATGCTGCAGTACCACCTAAAATAAATTATTTTACATATTTAAAAAAATTCTCTCTCACAAAAGTAGTGCACTGTGCCTTTGCTAGTCCTGTATTAGCGGACCAATATACTGCCCAACCAAGCAAAAAGGCAGTAACTGCTCATAGCATGTAACTGAGAAAAATTGTTTTTATTTACCTTGGTTTCACAGTAACCTTATGCAGTTACTGCAAACATGACCCCCATTTTGTCCAAAACACAACACCAATAGAGACAGGATACTTGTCCATTAAGCTTGCATGTAATGTAGAAAAAATGACATTAACTCATTTTCGTCCAAATGAGAAGTTACTGCCTTCTTGCTTGGCAGGGCAGTATAGCTGTCTGCAGTGGACAAAAAAATAAAAACAGTGATGGAGGACACCCAAGCTCACGTGTGGGCAACGAGTGGTAGGCCCCAAACAACCCACAGCTGAAGCCACTCAGGAGGTGGCTTCCCCCCCCCCGCAGGCAATGTTGCGTAGGCGTGCCATGTCCCGCACGTGAACGCAATCAGAGGACCATGAGACAGACGGGTTGACTGGGTCTTGCTCGGAATGAGGCCAGCCGGGTATATTGGAGAGCAAGGGGGAAGCTGACGGGGGCCCTCCCGAGGTGGATCACGTAGGCCAATAGGTCAGGAGGAGTGACACTGGTAGGATAGACAGAGAGAGACCAAGGGGATGGATGGTCTAATGCAGGCAGTGAGAACCAGGAATAGGAGCACCACAGCCAGCCCCCAATATCTGCCTGCACCATCACTGGGGCCAGGTAAAATAACTAGACTCTACCCAGAGGGCAGAGACAGATCCAGAGGTCGCGGGAGCAATGTTCACCTGCCAAGAGTGAGAAACCAGGCGTGGGTGAATGAATACATAAATAATGCACTCAGAACCACTTAAAAGGATA
The DNA here is from genome assembly GCF_018296145.1 of Oncorhynchus tshawytscha. Taxonomy (NCBI): domain Eukaryota; kingdom Metazoa; phylum Chordata; class Actinopteri; order Salmoniformes; family Salmonidae; genus Oncorhynchus; species Oncorhynchus tshawytscha. The sequence goes on along the minus strand of NC_056442.1, from coordinate 19,094,640 downwards.
AAAATTGCAACAGAATACAGATTTATTTTATTAATTGGTTATGTCCCCTGGATTGACAGCTATTTCCTCTGGTGTGACACCAACTTCCTTTCACACCAAGCAAACAAAGCTGTCACATTGTTGGAAATCTCAGGCTGTATGGTCCATTTTTGGGTCTTATTGTTTTTTGGGTCTTACAGTACAGCCACTCATTTGATAATGCAGCCATCCACAACATGTTTCCATTGTTTTTTATACTTCAATTGTCAAACAAAAAAAAAATGTTATATATACAGTACCAGTCAAACGTTTGGTCACACCTTCTCATTCAAGGGTTATTCTTTATTTTTACTATTTTCTACATTGTAGAATAATAGTGAAGACATCAAAACTATGAAATAACACATATGGAATCATGTAGTAACCAAAAAAGTGTTTAACAAATAGATTTTATATTTGAGATTCTTCAAAGTAGCCACTCTTTGCCTTGATGACAGCTTTGCACACTCTTGGCATTATTTCAACCAGCTTGGCCACTTTAATAAATGGAACACTAGTCACTTTAATAATGTCACTTTAAAAATGTTTACACGTCTTGCATTACTCATCTCATATGTATATACTGTATTCTCTACTATTCTACTATATCTAACAATGCTGACCACACCACTCGAGTGCCGTACACGAGAGTTGCAAAAGTTGGAAGTTTACATACACTTAGATTGGAGTCATTAAAACTAGTTTTCAACCACTCCACAAATTTCTTGTTAACAAACTATAGTTTCGGCAAGTCGGTTAGGACATCTACTTTGTGCATGATATTGCTGCACTGTCAGAACTGTTGGAACTAGAAGCACAAGCATTTCGCTACACCCGCACCAACATCTGCTAAACACGCGTATGTGACCAATAAATTGGATTTGGTGTGCCATGCCCCAAAATCTCAAATTTGGACTCATCAGACCAAAGGACAGATTTCCACCGGTCTAATGTACATTGCTTGTGTTTCTTGGCCCAAGCAAGTCTCTTCTTATTATTGGTGTCCTTTAATAGTGGTTTGTTTGCAGCAATTAGACCATGAAGGCCTGATTCACGCTGTCTCCTCTGAACAGTCGATGTTGAGATGTGTCTGTTACTTTAACTCTGTGAAGCATTTATTTAGGCTGTAATTTCTGAGGCTTGTAATTCAAATGAAATTATCCTCTGCTGCGGAGGTATTTCTGGGTCTTCCTTTCCTGTGGAGGTCCTCATAAGAGCCAGTTTCAACATAGTGTTTGATGGTTTTTGTGACTGCACTTCAAGAAACTTTTAAAGTTCTTGACATTTTCAGGATTGACTGACCTTCATGTCTTAAAGTAATGATGGACTGTCATTTCTCTTTGATTATTTCAGCTGTTCTTGCCATAATATAGAATTGGTCTTTTACCAAATAGGGCTATCTTCTGCATACCATCCCTAATTTCACACATCACAACTGATTGGCTAAAACGCATTAAGAAGGAATGAAATTCCACAAATTAGCTTTTAACAAGGCACACCTGTTAATTGAAATGCATTCCAGGTGACTACCTCATGAAGTTGGTTGAGAGAATGCCAAGAGTGTACAAAGCTGCAAACAAGGCAAAGGGTGGCTACTTTGAAGAATCTCAAATATAAAATGTATTTTGATTTGTTTAACACTTTTTTGGTTACTACATAATTCCATATGTGTTATTTCTTAGTTTTGATGTCATCACTATTATTCTACAATGTATAAAATAGTAAAAATAAAGAAAAACCCTGGAATGGGTAGATGTGTCTGTCACACCCTGACCATAGTTTGCTTTGTATGTTTCTATGTTTTGTTTGGTCAGGGTGTGATCTGAGTGGGCATTCTATGTTGTGTGTCTAGTTTGTCTGTTTCTGTGTTTGGCCTGATATGGTTCTCAATCAGAGGCAGGTGTTAGTCATTGTCTCTGATTGGGAACCATATTTAGGTAGCCTGTTTGGTGTTGGGTTTTGTGGGTAATTGTTCCTGTCTCTGTGTTTGCACCAGATAGGGCTGTTTAGGTTTTCGCGTTTCTTGTTTTGTTAGTTTGTTCATGTGGAGTTGCTTTATTAAAGAACCATGAATAGAAACCACGCTGCATTTTGGTCCGCCTCTCCTTCACCGCAAGAGAACCGTTACAGTGTCCAAACTTTTGACTGGTACTGTACATTCAAAAACTGTCACACTAAGAAATGTACCCTTTTATGACAATGGCAGATAAGTGCAATATTTTGCTTAATATTTCTTATAAAGCTTACAACCTGTTCATGCCATGTGCTCCAGCCATCTGTTCTGTACTTCCGTCTTGCAAGAGAACCCTCCCCGGTGCAATGGTGCCCAAATGCTGACTTGTTGTTAAATCACAGAATTGTGTCACACACCAAGTGAACATTACTTTTAGGGTCAAAATGTTATCAATCAGAACTATTTGGAAATGTCATGACTCTCTTGAAATATAACTATAAAATAGTAACTGAAATGGTGAAGGGAATGTTATTTGTTTAAAAAAAATGATTTACTTAAGTTCAATGTTCCAAAACCTTACCTGGGACAGTCACACCATTGGAAAATTGTCAAATTTGGTTAAAAATAGTTAGAAAACAAATAATGCATGAATTTACAAATGATCCAAATGATCTTTTAGTATTATAGGCTATTTTAATTTTAGCCAATTTAATTTGTTATATTTGTGTTTGACATCATGGTAAAAAAAGGGGTGTCACGTCAACTACCCAAAGCATCCAGTTTCCTGTATGTGCATAAAGGTAGCGTTGTATGTAGCCATCTTGACGTTGAATACATTTTATACAAATGGATGAGAAGCATAAAATGAAAGAGAAGTGTGGGTTGCGTCTTTTTGCATTTTGGCACTAGTTCCAGTAAATATTTTCCACTGTCCATCTAGTTCCTGTCCGCGCGTCCGTTGGAACCAAGACTACAGGACAATGTGTCCGCTTCATGCCTGAAATATAATGAGCCAATTTTAGTGACCCCAGTTCTCCCCCTCTCTTTCTCTCCCTTCTCTGTGAGAGCAGGGATGGACTTGTTGCTTACGCTGACGCCCCTGGCAACCAGTAGGCCTAGTATCTCCGTTGCCACGTGCTGCGCCGCGACCCGTGGACAGAACAGAGGGCTCTTGAAGCGCTCTGTGCTCATTAGCATAGAGCAGCAGTGACCCCGAGACATGTGCTGAATTTGAATCTCCCTCCCTCCCTCCAGAATGAAGCAATCTGCAGGTTGTTTCTACATTATGTTGGCACCTGGTGAAGAGTGAAGGGCCTGTTGTTATCATCTACACTGCCAGCTGAATGTACAAAGTGACTCGGTCAATAATTGCTTTGAATACCCAAACTTAGTGGTTGGGTGGTTGGTGCCATCTGATGGTGACCGTCTTAATGACACATACATAAGTAATGAGAGATCATCAAGGGGCCCTTGACTATCTACGACTTGAACCAGATAGTCATTCTAACTGATGATGTTTTAAGACATTTGATGGGCACAAATGAAGGATGTGTATATCTAGGGTCCATGCATCATTGGAGGCTGTTTTCAACAGGATCTAGGCTATCCTTATAATAGGTCTAGTTGTTGCTATATGACCATTCAATTATCTTCATAGTCTACTTCACTTCAAAGCAATAACAAATGTGCACAATCACATTAGCCAGTTTACTGTTAAGTGTCAAAGCATGAGAACGGCCAGAGAGCTTTGAAGAGGGCTACAGCCACAGATAGATTTACTCTGGATAGTGAGTGATGGCCAACCAGTACTCCCCAATGACACGGCAAGCCCTACAGAGATGAGCAGTAGGCTTTGTGTGAAAGACCCTTCAACGGGACAGGAGTAGCCTACAGTAAACACCCCTTAAACATAAAAAGGTGATTTACTTAATTCAGGGTTAGCCTAAACTGTTATTGTCTTTGGAATGCTATTGATGTTCTGATCTTAATATACGTAGATGTGCTTGGAGATGTCCCACGCAGATGGCGGATAAGTTGCCTCAGTTCCCCGGCTGAAAGATCCCAGTGTAGTGAATAGGGAGTGGCATGTCGCCAAGAGCATGGGACACTGACACACACACACACACACACACACACACACACACACACACACACACACACACACACACACACACACACACACAGTGCCCGAGCGGCTAAGGTCAGCGCTTTCTCAAGGCAAAATAAGGGAGTGTGGAAAAGCTTGGGAAACTGCAGAAGAATAAGCATTTTGTGTACACTGAAGAGCTGACCGAAAGACAATTATTCAGGGAACAGTGGAAGTCGACAACAGGAGGCCCTTGTTTGCACTGGATACGGTTGATGGTACAGGCCTAAATGAACCCTTTCAAGCTTAATTCACAAGTCGCTCTGCTCTCCCTTCTTAAATCCATTTGGAGAGGGGAAGGTGCTCCTTCTTGACTAGCAATTACACTCCACTATCTTTTTAAGGGCCTGCTCTGGCTAAACCAGGGAAAACACCAATTCTAACTCATGAATAAACAAACTTGGGTAACTGATGTGGTTCATAACCATAAATGTGTCATAAGCACAGGTAAAACAGTGTGGTTGATGTTGCCTTGGAATGATCTAAAATTTAACCACAAGCACTTAAGACGCTTTATGAACTACACACTTTTGAACAGCTACCGTTAAAGATAGAGAGCAATGAAATATTTATAGTTTTGTGGGAGCAAAGCTGTCCTGGAAAGAAAACAAATGATTTATTGACAGTAGGACACCAGTACAAAGCCAGTGACCACCGGTGTGCTAAAAAGACCCCTTAAAGGCCCTGTCTGGCTAGCTCCCAGTGCTATGAATTAATAGTGTTTAATTAGGGGTTCACCAATTATTATTATCTGAAATCTCCATTTTTTTGACATGGTCAAATAACCAAAGCATAGATTGGTAACCTTTTTTCTAATTCGGCACACAGAAACTAGAGGCCATGAGCAACTTCGTCAAAAAGAATGGAACCAAAACGGACTATTATCAATTCACTTTTTGACTATGTAACGCTAATGCTTAAAATAATCATAAAGAATCATCTTCTCATGGACTGAAAGTTAGATTCACTCCAAATGTGGTCTTTGGACACAATAGTCCCTAAAGAGTTTGAAAAAAATAATGTTGATGCATTCAAAGATGGCAACACTATAGTGTGATTGTGGAATAAGTGGGGCACTTTGTTCATTTACATCTTCTGTTACATCTTTTGACATCTATCCAACATAGATCTAGTTTTGTCCCATAGGAAAAAAAATATGGTGCATCTAAATGTTTTTCCTCATAATCCTGGACTATCAGACCAACATCTTATTACGTTTGCAATCGCAACAAATAATCTGCTCAGACCCCTACTAAGGATTATCAAAAGTCACGCTATAAATTCTCGGACAACCTAAAAATTCCTAGATGCCCTTTCAGACTCCATCCACCTACCCAAGGACATTGGAGTACAAAAATCAGTTAACCACCTAACCGAGGATCTAAACTTTGCCTTGCGTAACACCCTAGATGCAGTCGCACCTCTAAAAACAAAAAACATTTGTCACAAGAAACAAACTCCCTGGTAAACAGAAAACACCCGAGCTCTAAAGCAAGCTTCCAGAAAATTGGAACTGAAATGGCGCTCCACCAAACTGGAAGTCTTACGACAAGCTTGGAAAGACAGTATCGTGCAATATCGAAAAGCCCTCACTGCTGCTCGATCAAACAGCATTTAGTTTTGATACTGTCGCAAAACGGACTAAAAAGAAGCATTCCCCAAGTGTGGATGGCCTTCACTTCAGCAGAGATGAGTTCATGAACTTCTTTGACAAAAAGATAATGATCATTAGAAAGCAAATTACAGACTCCTCTTTGACTATTTCTCTAAAACTCAGTTGTCCTGAGTCTGCACAGAACTGCCAGGACCTAGGATCAATGGAAACACTCAAGTGTTTAATATCCTGTATCTCTCCACACATTCACGAAAATAATCATGGCCTCTAAACCTTCCAGCTGCCTACTGGAACCTGTTCCAGCTAAACTACTGAAAGAGCTACATCCTGTGCTTGGCCCTCCTATGTTGAACATTATAAACGGCTCCCTGTCCTCTGGATGTGTACCAAACTCACTAAAAGTGGCAGTAATAAAGCCTATCCTGAAAAAGCCCAACCTTGACCTGGAAAAAATATATATATATTGTCCTACAGTACACTGAATCTCCTATTCCTCTCAAACATTTGAGAAAAAGCTGTTGCACAACAACTCACTGCCTTCCTGAAGACTAATAATATACACGAGACACTCCAGTCTGGTTTTAGACCTCATCATAGAACTGAGACCACACTCGTGAAGGTAGTAAATTACCTTCTTCTGGCATCAGACCAAGGCTGTGCATCTGTCCTACTTCTCTTCGACCTTAGTGCCGCTTTTGACACCATCGATCACCACATTCTTTTGGTGAGATTGGAAACCCTAATTGGTCGACACGGACAAGTCCTTGCCTGGTTTAGATCTCACCTGTCGGAAAAATATACGTTTGTCTCTGTGGATGGTTTGTCCTCTGACATATCAAAGGTAAGTTTTGTTATTCGTCAAGGTTCAGTGTTAGGGCCACTATTGTTTTCACTGTATATTCTATGTCCACTTTCACTGCTATGCAGACGACACACAGCTGTACATTTCGATGAAACATGGGGGAGTCCCAAAATTGTCTACCTTGAAAGCCTGTGTTTCAGACATAAGGAAGCGGACGGCGACAAATGTTTTCATTTTAAACTCGGAGAAAACAGAGATGCTAGTTCTAGGGACCAAGAAACAAAGAGATGTGTTGTTCGATCTGACAATTAATCTTGACGGTTGTAGAGTCATCCCAAACAAAACTGCGAAGGACCTTGGCATTACTCTTGACCCCGATCTCTCTTTTGACGAACATCCCAAAAACATTTCAAGGGCATGCTTTTGTCACTTCTAGATTAGGCTACAGCAATGGTCTACTCTCCAGCTACATGGATAAATCACTAAATAAACTTCAGTTAGTGCTAAATAAGGCTGCTAGAATCTTGACTAGAACCATGTGATCATTATACTCCAGAGCTACCCTCTACACTGGCTTCCTGTTAAAGCTAGGGCTGATTTAAAGATTTTACTGTTAACCTACATAGCATTACATGACCTTGCTCCTACCTAATCTCTCTGATTTGGCACTGCCGTACATACCTATATGTACGCTATGATCACAAGACGAAGTCCTCCAAATTGCTTCTAGAATTTCTATGCAAACAGCTGGAGGCATGGCTTCCTTTTATAGAGTTACATTATTATGGAATGGTCTGCCTATCCACGTGAGAGGGGTAGACTCGGGCTCTACCTTTAAGTCTTTACTGAAGACTTATCTCGAACCACCCTGTCTCTGCCTGGCCGGGCTCCCCTCACTCCACTGGGATTCTCTGCCTCTGACCCTATTATGAGCGCTGAGACACTGGCTTACTAGTGCTCTCCCATGCCGTCCCTAGGAGGTGTGCGTCACGTGATGACAGGATTTTTTCGCTATACTCGACTTGAGTGGGATGAGTCACTGACGTGATCTTCCTGTCTGGTTTTGCTCCCCCTCAGGCTTGTGTGGCGAGGAAAATCTTTGTGGGCAATACTCAGCCTTGTCACAGGTAGTAAGTTGGTGGTCTGTTGTTGATATCTCCAGTATCTACGCTGCAATAGTCTACGTGCTGGGGGCTAAGGTCAGTCTGTCCTATTTGGTGTAATTCTCCTGTCTGATCTGGTATCCTGTGTGATCTTAAGTACTGTATGCTTCCTCTAATTCTCCTCTCTCTCTCTCTCTCTCTCTCTCTCGCTCTCTCTCTCTCTCTCTCCCTCTCTCTCTCCCTCTCTACCACACCTACTGTCTCGACCTCTGAATGTTCAGCTATGAAAGGTCAACTGACATTTATTCCTAAGGTGCTGACCTGTTGCACCCTCAACAACCACTGTGATTATTATTTCACCCTGCAAGTCATCTATAAACGTTTGAACATCTTTAAGAACGATCTGGCCTTAATGGCCATGTACTCTTATCTGGTGTCCTGTATGTTCCCTCTAATTCTCCCATCTCTCTCTCCCTCTCTCTCTCTCTCTCTCTCCCTCGCTCCCTCTATTCCGCACCTGCTGTTCTGACCTCTAAATGGTCGGCTATGACAAGCCAACTGACATTTACACCTGAGATGCTGAGATGCTGACCTACAAGCACTGTGATTATTCTTTGACCCTGCTGGTCATCTATGAGCATTTGAAAATCTTGAAGAACGATCTGGCCTCAATGGCCATGTACTCTTATAATCTCCACCCGGCACAGCCAGAAGAGGACTGGCCACCCCTCAGAGCCTGGTTGCTCTCTCGGTTTCTTCCTATGTTCCTGCCTTTCTAGGGAGTTTTTCCACCGTGCTTCTACATCTGCATTGCTTGCTCTTTGGGGTTTTAGGCTGGGTTTCTGCATCAGCACTTTGTAACATCTGCTGAAAAATACATTTGATTGATTTGATCGATATACTGTAAGCCTGACAAGATACATTTCTGAAGTCCTCAAGATGTTTCCTAATCATACAAAAAAGCTAATGTTAACATATTCACATGAGGCATGTCACACCTATTTGTGTACACTGAGTCAAAACCATATTTTCAGAACGCATTTGGTAGACTGGGATAGCAGGTTTGATAAACTGGGACACCATTATTATATTCCTAAATGTACCCAAATGACAATTAACTTTTGTGTGATATGGACACATCTGACTATTTCAGAAATCTATCATGTTTTGGGCTAATACAGTGACTTCAGAAAATATTCATACCGCTTGACATTTTCCACATTTTTTTTGTTACAGCCTGAATTAAAAATGGATTCCATGTATATGTTGTGTCACTGATCTACACACAATAGCCCATAATGTCAAAGTGGAATTAGCTACAGTACCAGTCAAAAGTTTGGACACACCTACTCATTCAAGGGTTTTTTCTTTATTTTACTATTTTCTGCATTGTTAAATAATAGTGAAGACATCAAAACTATGAAATAACACATATGAAATCATGTAGTAACCAAAAAAGTGTTTAACAAATCTAAATATATTTGAGATTCTTCAAAGTAGCCACAAGCTTCACGAGGAATTGCTTTTCCAACGGTCTTGAAGGAGTTATATGCTGAGCACTTGTTGGCTGATTTTCCTTCACTCTGCAGTCCAACTCATCCCAAACCATCTCAATTGGGTTCAGGTCGGGTGATTGTAGAGGCCAGGTCATCTGATGCAGCACTCCATCACTCTCCTTCTTGGTCAAATAGCCATTATAGAGGCTTGAGGTGTGTTTTGGGTCATTGTCCTGTTGAAAAACAAATGATAGTCCCACTAACTGCAAACCAGATGGAATGGTGTATAGCTGCAGAAAGATGTGGTAGCCAGTCTGGTTAAGTGTGCCTTGAATTCTAAATAAATCACAGACAGTGTCACCAGCAAATCACTCCCACACTATCACACCTCCTCCCCCATGCTTCATGGTGGGAACCACACATGCAGAGATCATCCGTTCACCTACTCTGCATCTCACAGATGCAGCAAATACAGGTGTGCCAAGCTTGTAACGTCATACCCACGACGGTTGGAAACAAAAATCTCAAATTTGGACTCATCAGAACAAAGGACAGATTTCCACCTGTCTAATGTCCATTGCTCGTGTTTCTTGGTCCAAGCAAGCCTCTTCTTCTTATTGGTGTCCTTTAATAGTGGTTTGTTTGACCATGAAGGACTGATTCACGCAGTCTTCTCTGAACAGTTGATGTTGAGATGTGTCTGTTACTTTAACTCTGTGAATCATTTATTTGGGCTGCAATTTCTGAGGCTGGCAACTCTAATGAACTTATCTGTCACGTCCTGACCTTAGTTCCTTTTTTTATGTCTCTATTTTTGTTGGTCAGGGCGTGATTTGTTTGTATTTCTATGTGTTTGGCCTGGTATGGTTCCCAATCAGAGGCAGCTGTCAATCGTTGTCTCTGATTGAGAACCATACTTAGGCAGCCTGGTTTTGACCTTGAGTTGTGGATAGTTGTTTTCTGTTTCGTATCTGTACCAGACAGAACATTTTCGGTTCCGTTCGTTTGCGTTGTTGTTTTTGTATTTTTTCAGTGTTCTATTAAAATAATTATGAACATGTACCACGCTGCACCTTGGTCCCTGCCTTCTTCCACCTACGACGATCGTTACATTATCCTCTGCAGCAGAGGTAACTCTGGGTCTTTCTTTCCTGTGGTGGTCCTCATGAGAGCCAGTTTCATCATAATGAAGAAACAGTTTTTTTTTTCCCCACATTGACTGACCTTCATGTCTTAAAGTAATGATTGACTGTCGTTTCTCTTTGCTTATTTGAGCTGTTTTTGACATTATATGGAGTTGGTCTTTTACGAAATGGGTCTATCTTCTGTATACCAACCCTACCTTGTCACAACACAACTGATTGACTAAAACACATTAAGATGGAAATAAATTCCACAAATAAACTTTTAATAAGGCACACCTGTTAATTCAAATGTATTCCAGGTGAATGAATACCTCATGAAGCTGGTTGAGAGAATGCCAAGAGTGTGCAAAGCTGCAAGGAAAACAGTGGCTACAGTGGCTACTTTGAAGAATCTCAAATATAAAATATATTTTGATTTGTTTAACACTATTTTGGTTACTACATGATTACATATGTGTTATTTCAGTTTTGATGTCCAAACTTTTGACTGGTACTGTATATATATATATATATATATGTCCTTGAGTGGTCGAGCCAGAGCCCGGACTTGAACCTGATCGAACATCTCTGGAGAGACCTGAAAATAGCTGTGCAGCAACGCTCCCCATCCAACCTGACTGTGCTTGATCTGCAGAGAAGAATGGGAGAAACTCCCCAAATACAGGTGTGCCAAGCTTGTAGCGTCGAGGCTGTATGGTGCCAACGGTGCTTCAACAAAGTACTGAGTAAAGGGTCTGAATACTTTGGTAAATGCTTTTTTTAATTATAAACTAGCAAGCATTTTTTAAAACCTGTTTGGCTTTGTCATTATGGGGTATAGATTGATGTGCAGATTTATGAGGGGAAAAAACTATTTAATCAATTTTATAATAAGGCTGTAACGTAAGAAAATGTGGAAAAAGTCAAGAGGTCTGAATATTTTAGTAGATGCATATTAGCACATATGCTAAAATGCTAAAAAAATTACTTTAAAATACCTATTCTCGTGACCCAAATAACACCAAATTGAAATGTAGGCCCAGGGTACATGTCTTAACTTAGTTTGAGAAAAACTAAGGGATTGGTCGAAAGATGGCTGAGTTAATGACAAATCAAAAATCAGATTTCACATGTCCATTGAAACCACTGTAAATCCACTTCCCAGGGCCCTATCAACTTGAAACTTGCTATCACTAATATGATGAACCACCCTGAATAAAGGTATTGATATATAAAAAAGGGAAACTATTAACAACTCATTCTTTGCATATGTAACGTTAATGCTCAAAATCATCTGCAATCATCTTCTCCTCATGAACCATACTTCAGATCCACTCCAGATGTTGTATTTAGACTCATTACATCAGTCTTTAATGGTTTATATATTTTTTGCTGCACTCAAACATGGCTGCACTATACCTATAGATGCACATTAGCACATATGCTAATGCTAAAATAACTGTTTTATTTTTTATTCTCATGACCCATAAATCAGATTTACTCCTGATTTGAGAATGATTAGTTATTGCATTCAAATTTGGCCACGGTACACCACAAGGTAGCACCATATAGGGCTATAAGGGGTGAACCGATGGACATGAGGCCATGACATTTGGAGTGTAAAACGTATGTATATGCGTTTAGAAGATCACCTGCCGCGTTCAAAGATAACCAACCTACAGCACTGGACTAAAATGCATATGTGTTGTCCTTGTAGAATTGAGATAAACACGGTCATGCTTTCACTCATTGCACGTACAGGAAGAAGGTTTGTACGTGATAAAGTGTTTTCTTTGTTATCCAACTGTTCTTCTGTCCTTTCTGTCATCCTGTGAACCCAACTCATTGCTTTCTTCTTATCAAGACCTTTCAGATCAGCGGTCATTAAAGGCATAATATGACGTTTTGGCAACTAAGACCTCTTTTCAAATAATTCTCTGGGCTTCATTGTGTTTTTTATCCTTGATAATGTTTAAATGTGTGTAATGTTGTCTCTGGCTGGAACAGTCTACTGCTTTTAATTGTGTAATAAACTCCAATCATTTTTATGTCACTGAATGCAAGTTTGTAGAAAGTTGAAGGTCGTTTCTGGAGCCAAGGCTAATAGTGTTAGCGCAATACTGGAAGTCTACAAGAACGGCTAGCAGTAGCTCCAGAAGCGACCTTCAACTTCCTTCAAACATAAAAATGGTATCCATGAGTTCATCTGACTCTGGGTAAGTAAAGAAAAAAAGGCTTAATGGTGAAGGTGCAATAAAGATGGCAGCTCCCATATATTTACCACAAATGCCTAATTTGCTAAGTTCGCCGTAGTGTACAATGCTCTCAGTTACTATTTTTATTTTATTTTAATATTGGCATTAGCACAGTGTACATATTCCCAAATCTAGCTCCAAGACAGCGGCAATGTGAAAAAATGAAAAAGTAGGTTGTGCTGATTTATCGGCTCACAGCCCACCTACTCACAGACACAATCAATGCTAAAGACATTAAACGAAGTGAGCACAAAGGGAAAATAGCATTGATGAAATGGGCTATCCAGGCATTGCTGTCCGATTCATGCTAGGAATTAGATTAAACTGCAGTGGCTGAGGCCAGAAAGGGCAGAGAGTGAGTCAGCAATGATGATTTACGTGGTAGCACAGAGCCATTTGATTATGACACAACGCTCCAGAAAGAAATCACATTACTTTATAGGTTATAATAATCAAATGGAAACGTTATCCCAAATTGTTTTAATTGATTGCAGAATTATCAAGGGGAGTGCACAAACTCAAGTTCTTGCAAAAGTGTAGACGAGGCCAAATCAAAGTTTGGACTACAGTCCCACCAGTCCGCCTACTGCAACATGTTGGGAAAAGCATAACATTTCTCACTGCATTAGTTAGTTAGACACACAGAGGACACAACATTGTATCTGTCCCATTATAGTGTCTGTGAGAGCATGGGCATCGATATTTTGATGTAGTCTATCTTCTTCTTCTACTACTTCTATGAGATGGTAAACAAACTGAAAGGGTACATATTGCCAGCTGGAGTGGGATGTTTGAACAGGTATGAAGCCACGGTTGGCAATTTACTGCCACCTGCAGTTACGGAAGGTTTGCTCACAAGTATAATTCATTGGCTGATCCATAGAGATGGAAAGAGGCCTCATTATTATATCTGTGCCATGGTAGTGTCTGACAGCCTGAAAGGCGCTGCACATCCTATCTCCATTTTCTACTTCACAATTGGCTGATCCCTCCTGATGACCCAGTTGGACATGCCTCCAACAGGGTCACCAGGAGGAATCAGCCAATGAAGTTGGAAGTCCCACCCAGTTGACTACATTCAAATGGTGGAAGCCTTCAAATGGCACTGCCACTGTTAAGTCTTTTGGCCACTAGAGGCCTTGATCATGCTCTATAGGCTGATCCCTCCTGATAACCTGGATAAAATGTTATCCTTCCTTAACCCATAGGAAGGCCCACCCAGTTCACTACTTCAAAATGGTGAAAGACCTCAATGGCACTGCCCATGCTGAAACTGGCTTTTGGCACGAGAGTCCATCATTCAATGTGGTTACACTAGACACGCCATGGAAAACTCTGATAAACACTGCCCTCATCAGGGTGTTAATCATCATTGCAGCAATAGTGGTGGTTTTGATACTGAAACAATGGTTCAGTGAAAGATGTTCATGAAGTTACAGTAGGCCATTTGAATCACTATAGATATAATTACATCTCTGGTCTAGAGACACTAATGCGCAAGAACCCATAGCTGGGGCCATGTGAAACAAACATCTCAGAATAAGTGTTCGGAACTAAGACCAGGGGCTGTATCCACAAAGCATATTAGAGTAGGAGTGCTGATCTAGGATCGGTCCATATAATCATAGTCATGATCGAGAAGGCAAACCTCACCCCAGATCAGCACTCCTACCAAGATGCTTTTGTGGATAGCGGCCCAGGTCCCTCTTCTCCATGTAATATTAAATTGTGCTCGATTAGGAAAGGCTTAAATCATAAGACAAGTTGGCTGACATTACAAAAAAGATGCGTGCGTTGGAGCCGGCAGACATGCGTTATGATTTTGAACAGTCAGCCAGCAACAATGAGACGCTGCCATGTAGGGAATCGTAGGTGGCTCATTTCAGTTGGTTTGGAGGCGTTTAGAATATACAACATTTGCTAGTTAACCAACAACGTATTTGCGAGAAGTGCTCATTGAGCAAAATGTATTTGTTTTCAATAAACATTGACACAATATATAGTTGTCAATCTAAAGCCAACCCGGCCCGGTTTGCTCCATTGTTTTGTTTACAATACAGCCCCTGGCGTCTCCCCAGACATAAAAGCAGAAACCACCCACAGCATTAGACATTAGAAAAGGCAGGTTTTAATCAAACAGAAACGCTCCAGGTACAATGTCTGGGTGAAACAGACCCCGGGTGCAATGCTTTTACAACATACAAACAGTAAAAATGTAAATATACTTACATACGAACACCAGATATTATCCTCAAAGAATGGGTGCAGAAACTGACTGAATTAAAAATGTTCTCAACCAGAGCTATGGACACGCAAATGTTAACACCAAATCACTATACCAATATATTCCTTACACGTTATCGTTTGAGCCTAGCGCCAGCATTGCAATCATCAAAATGCTGACCTGTCTACGCCTGTGCTCTAAACCGTCAGTACCCTACAATCAGACACAAGGCAAGTCATCTCCAGTTATTCTGTGTGTGTGTGTGGACAAGTAACACACTGCGCCTTCTTGGCAAAGGACAGGTTAGTAGTCAGCTCTGTGCTGATATAGTGTACGGTGAGGAGGTCACTCTGGTGTGTGTGTGTGAGATTGTAAACCATTTAGGAGCTCTCTGGTGTGTTATTTCTTGGCGAATGAGATCTTCATGGCATTGGTCTGGGTGATCTTGAAGCCCTGTAGTGCCTCCCTGGCCGCTCCAGCCTGCACGTCATTATCAAACTCTACAAAGGCGATGTCGTGGCGACCAGGTACCAGACGCACCTCTTTGAACCCAGGGAACCTGAAGTGGGAAAACAGTCAACATCAGGACAGAACTTCAGGCAGACTTGTTAAAGAGACACACACATCAAGGGTCTATACTTGTCAACATTCACAAACACTAGTAGATAACATAACCACAATATTGGAAACTGCAAACAGAACAGAGGTGTTCCAATACTACAGAACATGGAAAAATAAACATATTTTCACACTGCACCAAGGAGTACATGAGCAGGGGGGAATACAATGAAGAGGTACTAACTGGTTGAAGAGCATAGACAGCATGAGCTCGTTGGTCTCCTCTGGGAGGTTGGTGAGGAAAAGGATGTGGTTGGGAGGGTTTTCTGCAACCTGGAGGTAAAGAAGATCACATTTATTAATGTAATGAGATTATACAGTAAGATGAACTTCAAACAAACTCATGATTACAGCTTTCCACTAAACAGACCCGCTGTTTAGTTAATAAAATGGGCGCTGACAAGATATAAACTAACACTGATAAACACACGTGATCCATACCTGGGCGTGGGGCATTTGCCCTGGCATCATCCCACCCGGAAGCATGGCACCAGGGGGCATCCCCCCAGGGCCCATCCCAGGAGGTGGCATCATCCCTGGCGGGGGCATGTAAGGGGGCTGCCCTGGCATTTGCATCATACGAGGAGCCCCGCTCATGGGTGGCATTCCCTTCAGAAAAAAAATAAAATAATGTTCAATGAACTCAGCCACATTATCATTTAGCGATACATGTGGAATAACACAATCTGCCATTCTAGATAGACATGTCTTTAAGAAAACATGTTACGTGCAATGGCTAACAGTGGCTACAAAGGTGGTTCTGTCTCACAGTAGAACACTTACAGGCATGGGTGTTGGAACTCCTGGGCCCATGGGTACTACAGGGGTTCCTGGCACACCCTTCTTGGACCCTGCAGCCTCTGGGCCCTTGACCCTCTTCTCCTTCTTGCGGTCACGCTCCACGTAGGTGCCCTTCATTTTAGCGATGATGTCAGAATCCCCTTTGGCGTACCCAATACGCTGTGACGAGAAAGAGGTATAGTTGATGACAGGACTATTTAAAGGACAGGGCTGCATACTGGAGAATCATCATTCTCTAGATAAAACATGTGTCAGGCAAAAGCTAGCTGATCTGTACCATGTGTATTGGCAGTAGCTCACCATAGGTTTGTCATAGAATGGGAACCCCTGCATGGAACGCAGAGCATTGGAGGCACTGTTGACCTCCTTGAAGATGACAAAGGCCTGACCCCTCATCTTCAGGGAGCGGGCAACCAAAATGTCAAGGATTTGACCAAACTGAGAGAAAATGGCATACAACGACTTCTTCAGTTCTGGGGGACAAAGGGTACAAACAAGACATGTTTAGGCAAGGAGCCGTCGGCATGGTTGATGGGTAAACAAATAGACACGAGGGCAAAATAGTAACAAAAATGAGGGGGTTGCCAGATCTAACCATCTTTTTTAATCTTCTCGTTGAGGTTGTTGATGTATATGGTGTGGTTGAGACGCATATCCGGGGCAGCCATCTTCTGTGAAAATAAATAAATGGGTCATTTAGAACACATGTCAACTAACGATACTTTTAGCGCCCTATAACCTCCTTAAAGTAGCTAGCTAACTTACGTAGCTATATGTAGAATACGTTGGGAGCTAACGTTAGCTAGTTTTAACCATTAACCACGTGTTTTACAATTAAAAAGTAGAGAGTTAACTAAAAAAAGACAACTAGCTAGTTACCATTTGTTAATGTTAGCTGCTGGCTAAGTTAGCTAATACAGATAAGTTAACGTTAGTTGGCAGACGCACGCCATCAATGTCCACTCCTTTTCCCAAACTGGTGACTTGCATATTAGAATAAATAAATCAATAATTGAGACGTTGTATTTACCTTTCAGTACTGAGATGCACAATATAATCGGCCTCGAAAGAAATGAATGAAACGAGTACCCGACAACCCACTTTTTATTTCTGCTGGAACTTGCTACTAGCTAACATCGTATACGTATAAAGCCTTAATAGCTAACAATGCCAACTATTTTTGATTGGCTGGTGTAATTTCCGGATCCTGTCCAGAATAGCTTTTCATTGGATTATTTTAGCCACCCCGTTAACATCATTGGATATGATGTGCTAAATTTCAGACGCTCCCGCCCATTGGTAACGTTGCTGCTCATTCACGAGAGTCAACCTAAGCAAGATGCCTCGTAGATGCTCAAATCTGTAAATCATATTGATTTACTTTTACACATCCAAAGAAATAGGCTTTAACATATCCTTATGATATTATCATCGTGCAATCTACTGCGTTTGAGAGCAATCCGTATGTTTCAAACAGCTATTATTCGGTTCAAAAGATGAACTACTTTTCAATTATTTTGTTATTGATAGCTAGCTAGCTAAGTAGTTCTTCTGTTCTGTAAACTTACTGTAGGAAATGCCACATTGTAGCCGCTTTCAATGAAAGCCGTGTTTGTTACCAAACATGGCTTTATTCAGCTACCTAGCTAGCAGCTACTAGTCCTAGCATGTAACAACTTGAAAATAGCTCTCAGGTCTGCACTTGAAGTCGTCTCATTACTAAACTAAACTAAACCAGACATGCAATAAAGACAATGTTAATCAAACTGCATGTCATATGCACATATTTCAGAAACGTTTTTTGCAACTTTAGTCATGATATAACATACAGTGCATTCAGAAAGTATTCAGACCCCTTCCCTTTTACACATTACGTTACTCCTCATTCTAAAGTTGATTATTATTTTCCGTCATCAATCTACACACAATAACCCATAGTGACTAGGCAAAAAAAAAGTTTTTAAAAACAGAAATACCTTATTTACATATGTATTCAGACCCTTTGCTATGAGACTCGAAAATGGGCTCAGGTGCATCCTGTTTCCATTGATCATCCTTGAGATGTTTCTACAACTTGATTGGAGTTCACCTGTGGTAAATTAAATATATTGGACATGATTTGGAAAGGCACACACCTGCCTATATAATGTCCCACAGTTGACAGTGCCATGTCAGAGCAAAAACCAAGCCATGAGGTCGAAAGAATTGTCCGTAGAGCGCTGAGACAGGATTGTGTTGAGGCACAGATCTGGAAAGGGTACCAAAACATTTCTGCAGTATTGAAGGTCCCCAAGAACACAGTGGCTTCCATCATTTTTAATTGGAAGAAGTTTGGAACCAACAAGACTCTTCCTAAAGCTGCTCACCTGGCCAAACTGAGCATTCGGGGGAGAATAGCCTTGGTCAGGGAGGTGACCAAAAACCCGATGGTCACTCTGACAGAGCGCCAGAGTTCCTCTGTGGAGATGGCAGAACCTTCCAGAAGGACAACCATCTCTTCAGCACTGCTTCAATCAGGCTTTTATGGTAGAGTGGCCAGACGGAAGCCACTCCTCAATAAAAGGCACATGACAGCACTCTTGCAGTTTGCAAAAGGCACCTAAAGGACTCTCAGACCATGAGAAACAAGGTTCTCTGGTCTTGTGAAACCAAGATTGAACTCCCTGGCACCATCCCTACGGTGAAGCATGGTGGTGGCAGCATCATGCTGTGGGAATGTTTTTCAGTGGCAGAGACTGGGAGACTAGTCAGGATTGAGGAAAATATTGTTTTTTTGTAAGGTTCACCTTCCAACAGGACAACGCAGGAGTGAGTGGCCTTGAGTGGCCCAGCTAGAGCCCTGACTTGAACCCAATCAAACATCTCTGGAGAGACCTGAAAATAGCTGTGCAGCAATGCTCCCCATCCAACCTGACCGTGGTTGAGAGGATCTGCAGAGAAGAATGGGAGAAACTCTCCAAATACAGGTGTGCCAAGTTTGTGGTGTCATACTCAAGAAGACTCTGGACTGTAATCGCTGCCAAATGTGCTTCAAGAAAGTACTGAGTAAATGGTCTGAATACTTTCTGGATGCACTGTATCTAGTTAGATGTAGAAGCTCTGACAGTAAGTTAAGCAATAAGGAGCTCAATTAATAGGCCTCCTACACAGTAATGTTTTATTTTTTTAATGTACACAAATTAAGCAAATTTCACTTAATCATTAATGCAACTTTACTGTTTCTGTCCATGAAAGCAGCACTGTAGTGATCATGTGGGAGTTGCCACTACAAATAGAACACAAATGCAAGAAAAGAGATGACGCTCTGAGCTATCCCATCAAGACCAAGCTACAGACTACTGTGATATATCCATTGTTCAATAACTCATTTGTTACCAGCTGGCAGTAAGAAAGTCTGTTTTGTGGTGTGGCTGACTGTTTACTGGTTGATGTAGTTTCAGGAAAGACCTGCAGTGGATGCTGTTCAACAAGGATGTGCCTTCCCTCATCCAAGACAGCCCACATTAAGTCACGTAAAGCTTGATTTTGTCTTTTCAAAATGTAGCATTCCTCCATTGAAGGAATCACTGATCTAATACGTGTGAATGAATCTTTCTTGATGTCTTTTGTTGGTAGTTTTGTCATTAAATGTGATGTTATACTTCCTAAGGTACATACCCCTGTCTGAAGTGTGTGTGTGTTTTTACGTGTAGATGTGGTCTGGTGGATCTATGGATGGCAGGTCACCTACCACAGCCCCCTCAGTGTTTCCATGGAGACCATAGTCCAGACAGCGATGGACAGGGGCTACACAGTACAGGGGGAGATGTTCTCAGGTAATGCTTTTAGCCATCTGTGCTGCATACACTGAACAACCGCAGAGCTGTACTGTATTAGTGAGGCTAGTGTGTGTGCTTTATCCGGGGTTACAGCACCCTGGCTTCCCCCCCTGTCTGCACTCACCTCTCCCAAGGTTCCGTTCACTTGGTCCCCAGCTGCTGACTGGGAATTCTGGGACCTCAAGCTCCGCTTCACCACTGCTCCCATATTGGTTCATCCTGATCTGTCCCGTCAGTTCATGGTGGAGGCCGACGCTTCGGGAGTGGGGGCTGTCCTGTCCCAGGATTTTGCCCTGGACCCCAAGTTACATCCCTGTGGCTTCTCCCGTCGCCTAAATGCCAGGAGAGGAACTACGATATGGGGAATTGTGAGCTTCTCGCTGTGAAGATGGTGTTGGAGGAGTGGAGACACTGGTTGGAGGGGGCAGAACATCCGTTCATTGTGTGGGCGGACCACAAGAACACGTTGAGCTCTTGTTGGCTGCGTTTCCTTCACTCTGCGGTCCATCTCATCCCAAACCATCTCAATTGGGTTGAGGTCGGGTGATTGTAGAGACTAGGTCATCTGATGCAGCACTCCATCACTTTCCTTCTTGGTCAAATAGGCCTTACACAGGCTGGAGGTGTGTTTTGGATCATTATCCTGTTGAAAAACTAATGCTCGTCCCACTAAGCGCAAACCATATTGGACGGTGTATTGCTGCAGAATGCTGTGGTAGCCAGTCTGGCTAAGTGTGCCTTGAATTCTAAATAAATCACTGACAGTGTCACCAGCAAAGCACTCCCACACCTCCTCCTCCATGCTTCATGGTGGGAACCACACAGGCAGAGATCATCCTTTCACCTACTCTGCGTCTCACAAAGACACGGCAGTTGGAACCAAAAATCTCAAATTTGGACTCATCAGACCAAAGGGCAGATTTCCACCGGTCCAATGTCCATTGCTTGTGTTTCTTGGCAGAAGCAAGTCTCTTAGTGTTCTTTAGTAGTGGTTTCTTTGCAGCAATCCAACCATGAAGGCTTGATTCACACAGTCTCCTCTAAACAGTTGATGTTGAGATGTGTCTGTTACTTGAACTCTGAAGCATTTATTTGGGCTGCAATTTGAGATGCAGTGAACTCTAAGGAACTTGTCCTCTGCAGCAGAGGTATCTCTGGGTCTACCTTTCCTGTGGCGGTCCTCGTGAGAGCCAGTTTCATCACAGCGCTTGATGGTTTTTGCTCTTGACTGCTCTTGTAGAAACTTTCTGGATTGACTGAGCATCATGTCTTAAAGTAATGGACTGTTTCTCTTTGCTTATTTGAGCTGTTCTTGTCATAATAATGGACTTAGCCCTATTTGGTAAAAGACCATCTTCTGTATACCACCCCTACCTTGTCAAAACACAACTGATTGGCTCAACGCATTAAGGAAAGAAATTCCACAAATTGACTTAAGGCATACCTGTAATGGAAATGCATTCCAGGTGACTACCTCATGAAGCTGGTTGAGAGAATGCCAAGAGTGTGCAAAGCTATCAAGGCAAAGGGTGGCTACTTTGAAGAATCTAAAATAGATTTTGATTTAACACTTTTTTGGCTACTACATGAATCAATGTGTTATTTCATAGTTTTGATGTCGTCACTATTAGTCTACAATGTAAAAATAAAGAAACACTCAAATGAGTCGGTGTCCAAACTTTTGTAGGGGAGTGTAAAAACATTTATCAATACGATTCATATTTCTGATGTTTGGTGTTGAATGAGACGACACAGGGTTTCAGATTAGAAAGACTTGAGCTCTTAGTTCCAGTTTATTGCAATCAATGGTATTCTAAACAGAGAGCAGGGACCAGTCTCAATCCTCTGAACATTCGTATTTGTGATCTTGCAATGCACTGTCTCCTGAAGTACAGCACAGAGGAAAGGCTTATCCAAACTATATAACATCTTAGGCTTTCCCAACCCTATTACAGTCCAGCGCTCAGCCTCACATAAACAACCCAAACAGTCAAAGCCAGTAACTATCAGGTTAAGATGAAGAAGAGGATACATGGTACGTAAGATATAATACTTTGTAAACAATATATTGTTCCAGAATGTGTTTTTATGGTGTGAGATGTCAACAGAAGAAACATAATTCCATGATGTCAATGCTGACAGTCACACACAGAGCGCCTCCATTTTCTAGACATAGAAATCTACACACACACCATAAATACACAAACAGTGTTGTCTATGTAGGAAGACTTGGATGGGAATGTTGGCTGACAGATCTACAAATCCAGTGACAAGTCTGACGTGTGGATGAACGTGTCATAACAAACAGTAGGTCATTCATTCCAGTTTCAGGTGACTTGTTCAAATAGTCATTTCAGTTGTCAGGCCAATCGTTGCCCATTCCAGAAAAATGTATGAACCAAACTGAAGGAATAAATGGTCACAACTATGCAGATTGATTAACTTCCATTCACCAGAAAATGGTTTGCTTATAAGAACCTTGGACACTAGAGTGAATCCATATTCAGAGACACAGAGGCAGGGCTAGCTTTGTTCAATGGCTTTTGTGAGGAACCCATTTGTGCAATACAGTCTAGTTAGCCATGACCACCAAGTCATGTGCCCACTAGGAGAGAAAATAAAGAAAAAAACATTAATAAGATCCATTAGTCCAGTGGTTCCCAATCATTTGCGGTTACTATAGCAACAGCTGAATTTTGCTCTGCCCAGAGTACCCCCTCATGTACTTTTTACCAGTAAGCCTATGGTCTCATTAAATATTCTCAAGTACCCCCCTGTGGATCAACCAAGTACCCCCAGGGGTCCTAGTAACCCTGCTGGGTCAACTCTGCCAAATCAGACACCACACGGGGTCAGACAGAGCCAATCAACAGCCTCCAGTTTTCACCAGGTGTCAATCCAACTTACAAAAAACAAATTGTTACAGACTTTGGGTCAACTCTCCAGCAAACTTTGGAATGATATATAAAAAAATAATCTGCCTCCAATCCCAAAATCTAGGCACAGAAAAAGTACAAAGTGTAGAGGCTACTCGTGAAGGGAAACAGATTAAATAAAACTGTATTTACATTAAAAGGCGAAGTACCAGATAAAGTTTACATATACCGCTTTTTTTCCAGTGTTTCTAGTGTTGACAAATATATAAAAATTGTTTTTAAAAAAAGCAGAAAGTCAAGTGATCCATAATGAAAATAAAAATGTTCTCCATTGGTCACTTGAGGAGGATATATCCCATTGGAAAGGTTCAATACATTATCATCATACTCGTGATAATATGAAGGAACAGTAGTGTGTCCGTGTGTGTGTCCGTGTGTGTGTCCGCGTGCTGCAGTGATAGTTGACGTCATAGCTCTTATAATGAGAGAGGGTGATAAGGGATGACAACACTAGTTGTGTGGGTAATGACCCGTTCCATTTGTTCTTCCCCACTTTCATTCTCCATCTGTGACTAGGATGAGAGTGTTCTCTCCATCCTCCTCCTCTCTCTCTCTTCCAGGCCATCCCTTTGTGCTCTCTCACACGGCCCGCTCTTTCTCAGCGGCTGGGGGGGAGCATGGTACTGAGAATGTCTATGAGGTTGTCCAGACCCCACAGGTAGCCATCCTCGCAGTTGCCCTCGATCCAGGGGGTCCGGTGGTCCAAGGTGAGGGGGGCAGGCAGGGGCACCGTTTTCCCAAAGTCTATCATCCACACACGGGCCTGGCCTGACGCATCGTGCACAAACAGCAGGGAGCTGCCCACCACCTGGGAGAAAATGGGACATTTGAGTTCAGTCTGTCAGTGAGAGTGTTTGTTTGTGATTTAAAGCTGCACTACGCAAAAATCGCTCCGCCATGTCCTGGTTACTAAAATTCCTGTTAGTTAGCTTAATTTGGAAGACACATTTCAGTTGAATGCATTCAGTTTCCAACTAACTAGGTATCTGCCTTTCCCAAACCTCTTGAAGCTAGGGGGCACAATTTTTATGTTTGGAAAAATAACGTTCCCAAAGTAAACTGACTATTTCTCAGGACCAGATGCTAGAATATGCATATAATTGACAGATTAGGATAGAAAACACTCTAAAGTTTCCAAAACGGTCAAAATATTGTCTGAATATAACAGAACTGATATTGCCGTCGAAACCCTGAGAAAAATCAAACCAGGAAGTGGCCTCTATTTTGAAAACTCCATGTTCCATGGCCCCCCATTGCTCCATTTAAAAGGGATATCAACCAGATTCCTTTTCCTATCGCTTCCTCAAGGTGTCAGTCTTCAGACATAGTTTCAGGCTTTTATTTTGAAGAATGAGCGTGAACGACCACATTGTGTAAGTGGATAGGTGGGGGCTCTCAGATTGAATTGTGCGCAAAAGAGAAAGGCAGCCATTGTTACTCCCGGTCCTAGTGAAAAGCCAACTGTCCCGGTTGATATATTATCGAATAGATATTTGAAAAACACCCTGAGGATTGATTATAAAAAACGTCTGACATGTTTCTGTGGACATTATGGATATAATTTGGAATTATTGTCTGTGTTGTTGTGACCGCTCTTTCCGGTGGAACGCACCAAACATAACGCACCAAACTAACGGAGGTATTTGTATATAAAAAATATCTTTATAGAACAAAAGGAACATTTGTTGTGTAACTGGGAGTCTCATGAGTGAAAACATCCGAAGATCAAAGGTAAACGATTAATTTGATTGATTTTCTGATTTTCGTGACCAAGTTACCTGATGCTAAGTGTACTTATTGTTTTTTCGAGCGATCGATAAACTTACACAAACGCTTGTATTGCTTTCGCGGTAAAGCGTCATTTGAGATGACAGGTGGATTAACAAAAGGCTAAGCTGTGTTTTGCAATATTGCACTTGTGATTTCATGAATATGAATATTTTCTAGTAATATTATTTGACTGTGGCGCTATGCTATTCAGCGTTGCTGATGACAATTATCCCGGATCCGGTATGGGTGGAGACAAAACAAGCATGTATAGTGTAGAGAATCATTGTAGCATCTAAACCACTGAAATATATTGTCTATAACCAAAAAAATATTGTATTTTAAGCTGGTGTAGAAAACTGAAAGTAAAAACGAAATTTAAGAATGGGACGCATCAAAATAGTGCACATGGAACAGATCTACCGCTTCTTAGACTTGCTTTCAATGAGGATGACAGATCTATAATTATTTCTATGTCAATTTGGTCCGGCAGCCCATAAAGTAACATATTTCAGGTTTAATAAGGAATTTGAATCATGTTCATATCAATCACATTTAATCATAATCCAGCAAACAAGTTTGTTGAGGGAAAGTACTCATGCCAAACTTTACTATAAATATTGTCTTCATTTACCACTAGTAAGTAAAGCAGAGTACTATGGGTACAGAGAAGTGGGAAGTAGTATAGGATGTGAGTGAGTTTGTGTGGGTTACCTCATGTGTTCTGAAGAACTGTGACTTCTCCAGCACAGATCGCAGCTCCTCCAGACGTTGCAGGTAGACTTTCTACCAGAGAGAGAACGGGAGACAAACAGTCAAATAGACAGTCAACCTGAATGGACTGAGTAGGTCCCCCTAGAACTCAAGTTCCCTTATGTGCCACCCGACTAAATGTCCCTCTAGAAACACGTACCAGGATCTGAATGTTCCCATCAACAAAATCTCCCAGGGCCTGCATGACCTGCTCCCGGTGTTTGGTCTTCTTAAAGTTGGTGTTGCACGTCCCATCCGCTCTCTGCAGATAACAAAATACACACAAGTAATTATTGATAAAGTGAAACTATTATTCGTTTTTTTAATGAAGTAAGCTTTATGTGACATCTTTTTGAGTGCTGACCCATCACACCCATTTCCTTGTCTCATTGTTAATTTATTTTGCCCATAAGTTTGAAACACTAAAAATAATTTCTCAATCCCCTCATTTAGACCCCTAGTTGAACCCAGTGGGCCCCCTGACCTTGATGCCCTCGATGCGGAAGCCCAGGGTGGCAGTGGAGCTGAGGGTCTCTCTCCACTGCATGTATCTGGGCTTCAGGATGCCTTGTTGGGCCCTCTCCTGATCCGTAGGGGCCCCAGGGTCCACGGCCACCATCTTCTCATACATGTCCCTGCGGAGCCGTGGACGCTCCCTGGCCTTCAGTAGCTCCTCCGCCAGGTAAGTCCTGATAGGACAGGGAAGACCAGGTTAGTGAGCCAGTTCATCATCTAACAGCGGAGTTATCTAACAATAGTCATCTCCTCTCCAGCATTGGTCCTGGAGAGCCTCACCTGCTGCCCATCTTGCAATCCATGATGGAGGGAGAGTCAAAGTCAGCCAGGAGGTCATCCATTAGGTTGTAGTCCTGTTCGTCCCTCTGCACCACACCGTAGTAGCCAGGGACATAGGGCCGTAGAATGTCCCCCATCAGCTTAGACAGGCACAGCTGCTCACACTCACAGTAGCGCTTCAACAAACGCCCATACTCCCCCGCCTGGAAGTTACCTACGAGACAGAGGGAGGGGACAAGTGAGTGACAGAGGAAAAGAAAGTGAGAGAGAGAGAGAGAGCTAGAGCTAGAGAAAGAGAGAGCTAGAGAAAGAGAGCTAGAGAAAGAGCTAGAGAAAGAGAGAGCTAGAGCACGAGAGCTAGAGAGAGAGAGCTAGAGAAAGAGAGCTAGAGCACGAGAGCTAGAGAGAGAGAGCTAGAGCACTAGAGAGAGAAAGAGAGAGAGAAAGAGCGCTAGAGAGCGAGAAAGAGAGAGCGCTAGAGAGCAAGAGAGAAAGAGAGCTAGAGCACTAGAGTGAAAGAGAGCTAGAGAGCTAGAGCACTAGAGTGAAAGAGAGCTAGAGAGAGAGAAGAGAGAGAGAGCTAGAGCACTAGAGAGAAAGAGAGAGCTAGAGCACTAGAGAGAGAAAGCTAGAGCACTAGAGAGAAAGCGAGAGCTAGAGAAAGAGAGAGCTAGAGCACTAGAGAGAGAAAGAGAGAGCTAGAGAACTAGAGAGGAGAGAAAGAAAGAGCTAGAGCACTAGAGAGAAAGAGAGAGAGAAAGAGAGAGAGCTAGAGCACTAGAGAGACAGAGAGAGCTAGACCACAAGAGAGACAGAGAGAGAGCTAGAGCACTAGAGAGACAGAGAGAGAGCTAGAGCACTAGAGAGACAGAGAGAGAAAGAGAGAGAGAGCTAGAGCACTAGAGAGAAAGAGAGAGAGAAAGAGCGCTAGAGAGCAAGAGAGAAAGAGAGCTAGAGCACTAGAGTGAAAGAGAGCTAGAGAGCTAGAGCACTAGAGTGAAAGAGAGCTAGAGAGAGAGAAGAGAGAGAGAGCTAGAGCACTAGAGAGAAAGAGAGAGCTAGAGCACTAGAGAGAAAGCTAGAGCACTAGAGAGAAAGCGAGAGCTAGAGAAAGAGAGCACTAGAGAGAGAAAGAGAGAGCTAGAGAACTAGAGAGGAGAGAAAGAAAGAGCTAGAGCACTAGATAGAAAGAGAGAGCTAGACCACTAGAGAGAAAGAGAGAGCTAGAGCACTAGAGAGACAGAGAGAGAGCTAGAGCACTAGAGAGACAGAGAGAGAAAGAGAGAGAGCTAGAGCACTAGAGAGACAGAGAGAGAAAGAGAGAGAGCTAGAGCACTAGAGAGACAGAGTGTGAAAGGGAGTGGTGTATACCTGCATGCCCGGCGAGCTGCACCCAGGGATAACGCTTGTTCAAGGACACGAAGGGAGACCAGTGCACCATAGTTTTCAGCTTCTGCCATTGCTTGGTCTGGGAAGGAGAGAAGCAACAAAATGGGTTACACACCACCAGTCAGCTAAACTAGTGGTTTACATATGGTCATCCCGACTCATTCTTACTTGGCCACAGAAGAAAACTGGATAGAATTGTTGCATCGCTTATCAGTGGGTCATAAGACCATTTGAGGTTGATCTAAAAGGACAGACACACACACACACTCGACCGGAGGCACAGAGTGAGGTCCCAGCTCACGTGAGCCAAGGCCAGGTACACAACATTTCTCACAGCCCCTCCCCCATTCAAAAACATTGACCAGAAACGTCACACTGGTTCCGCGGTAACAAAAATATAACGTTCCTGGCCTACACAGGAACACTATGTGCGAGTTTGATTGAGTAAGTGAGTGAGTCTGCGGATGTGTGTGTGTAGTTAGTTTATCTTTATTGGAAAAACATAGCGAGGTCACTATGCAAGAGAGTTTGACGCAAGCAAGCAGAGAGGAGAACACACAGCATCGATTGCACACACACACCACTGATTAGGAAATGATACTGTGTGGGAAATCACTGGAAGGAGACAGGGACAGAGAGACAAGGAGAGAGCAAAGGTAGGGCATAGACAAAACGTTTGAGGGAAAAAGAGAAAGAAGATGGGAGGCAGAGGTCATCATAGAGGTAATTGAGTGGAAGGACAGGGCGTCATAAACCCATATTTTATGACCCTCGGACCCATTTACAACCCTCGGACTGCTAAAGAACACATGCCCCACTACACTCCAGCCCAGTACAACCAACCAACCCCAGCCAATGTTTGTCTGTCTGCCTCCTCCGCACCCACACATTCTTTACACTGGACTGCTGAAATGTTGTGCTGAATACAGAGCGAGGGAAGAGGAGAAACACAGGCCAGAGGCCGTGTTCATTAAATATCTGAGCAGCAGTGCTGATCTAGGATCTGTCCATATAATCGTATTCATTATTAAAATCGGAGACGCTTTGTGGATACGGCCCCTGAAGTTGTGCTGAATACATGGTGAAGAACAGAGACAGCGCAGGCTAGTAGTTTGAGTCCCGGGTCAATGTCAACAGAGACTTCCGAGCTCTAAAAGCTCTTTACCAGCTTAACCCTGACCTCAGAGCAGAAACACACAAAAGTGTGCAGTCATCCACACACACACCTGCCAGACTGAAAACATTGCAAAATGGAGACAAAGCCCAGAAGGAAAAGTGCAAAGAGGCAGAGATCAATGTGACAGGTGAACGATGAGCTAGCTCCATGTTGGCACAGCACTAATCTGCAGGGGGAATCCAGCTAAGTCAACCACTTTATCATTCTCTCCCTCTGTCCCTCTCGGAGCTGAGCATTGGATGCAGGTGTCACTACAGGGGGTCCGGAGAGGAACGGGTCATCAGAGCAGGGCTATACCCCTCCTAAATGGCTCTTTTACTCCTCTCTCATCCACTCATTTATCTCCCACTCGCTCTCTCTCCAGCAGTTCAGGCCAGACAGTTTAATGAATGGCCCGGGGGGGGGGCATGTAACTCAGTCCCCTCTATTCGATTTCACCGCCTCCTCCCACCTCCATTATCACCTGACCTGAATGACCCCGGAGAGAAGAATCTGCCCTTCCTTCTCTTTTTACTTCTCCTTTTTCCCTTCCTCAAAAGTATTACTCCCTTTCTCCTGCCTTCACTCACTGCTTCCCGCTGTTATCCTAATCCCGCTCTATTTTCCTCCTGCTCCTCCACTGCAAAACAGCAGAGCTCTGTTGTTATCCTAATCCCGCTCTATTTTCCTCCTGCTCCTCCACTACAAAACAGCAGAGCTCTGTTGTTATCCTAATCCCGCTCTATTTTCCTCCTGCTCCTCCACTACAAAACAGCAGAGCTCTGTTATCCTAATCCCGCTCTATTTTCCTCCTGCTCCTCCACTACAAAACAGCAGAGCTCTGTTGTTATCCTAAATTTTCCTCCTGCTCCTCCAGCAGAGCTCTGTTGTTATCCTAATCCCGCTCTATTTTCCTCCTGCTCCTCCACTACAAAACAGCAGGGCTCTGTTGTTATCCTAATCCCGCTCTATTTTCCTCCTGCTCCTCCACTACAAACCAGCAGAGCTCTGTTGTTATCCTAATCCCGCTCTATTTTCCTCCTGCTCCTCCACTACAAACCAGCAGAGCTCTGTTGTTATCCTAATCCCACTCTATTTTCCTCCTGCTCCTCCACTACAAAACAGCAGAGCTCTGTCCCTCTGCCGCCTCCCTCCATCCTTACCCCTCTTTTCTTCCCTTCATCCTACACTACGTTCTTGAAATGTGTCTTGACTCCTATCATAATGACAGCAGCCATGAAACACACACACACATACACACACATTATCAGTAGTGACATTCTGGACGTCAGTGTTGGCCGCAAGAGGAACACAAAAGCTCTGTTCTGACCATGAGGTCAAGAACTAAAGGTCGTGAAGCTGTGACCCTACTGACCTACAGCCCTAGTGTCTATTCTGACAGCAGCCGTCATCATAAATCTCCCTGGCTTACCACCGCCTTAGCCCAGATAGAGACAAAGCAAACGTCAACTCAGAGAACCTTACAAAAACACCCACGACAAAAACAGCTTTTCATAATAAAGACAGATCCTAGGTGTTAAACCTGCTCAAATAAAGATAATCATCAAATTGTGTGTTGAACTTTAATGGACCCAATACACACCTGACCCAGCCTACAGACACAAAGACAACTCTCCTTCTACCTGTCCATACTAGCTAATGTCAAAGCAGCTAGATAATCCTTCTACAGACAGAAACCAACACCTGCCCAGACCTGCCTCAACTGGAGAGGACAGGGTTTGTAGCAGCACTTCCACACATACCTGTGTGGATCAGCACAGAGAGAGGAGATACTGTGTACCTGCCCACCTCGTACCTAATCCTAGAGAGAGAAACACAGCCTTACATACTGGATGTACACCAGGGGCGCGTTCAGCAGGACGCAACGTTTTGGAACGTTCAGTTAGCAATGTGCTATGTAGAACAAACATGCCTCTCTGACTAGTACAATAAGGAATCACGTCGGCTCTATTTGTGGCATTTCTATCTGCAACGTTCAATGTGGCCCTACATTCCAGCCCACAAGGACAGTCTTCACCTGTCCACACCTAAGGTTATTATATCTATGACTAGAAGACTATTGTTATCGGACTTCAACTCCTCGCTATACTATACTTAAGCAATAAAGCCGGAGGGCGTGTGGTATACAGCCAATAGGCATGGCGTAATGCAGATGGCATATACCACAAACCCCCGAGGTGCCTTATTGCTATTATAGACTGGTTACCAATGTAATTAGAAGAGTAAAAATACAATTGTGTCATACCAGAGGTATACGAGCTGATATACCACAGCTTTCAGCCAATCATTCAGGGCTCGCGCCACACAGTTTATGTTGTATGTAAACCTGTCCTCACCTGTTGTCATCCAGCTCCAATCTCAACTCTTCCCAACAGTGTATCTAATCTAGTATGTCTAATCTGTTTGTCTCATCTCTTACCTGGCAGACTGAGCAGTAGTGGAGCAGCAGACCGGCGCTGACACAGGCACACACAGACACAGAGGGGAGGTGAGAGTGTAGCCAGTCCCACACACTCCGCGCCATCAGTACAGGTTCTCCAAACGAGACCGCCACGAGCATCCGGCACTCCATCGGACTGTCCCTCAGTTAGCCTAGAGGGGTTAGCATTTAGCCTTGCCCCTCTGTATGTCCCTGTTAGCCTAGCGTGAGCATTTAGCCCTACCTATGACTGTTAGAAGGGCTGTAGCCCTGCAGCATTCGCAGTCAGCCAATGCAATTGCCTGGCTTTGTTAACTTGTGTTGTCTGGTAAACATCCCCTCTCCTGTGAGGTTACATTATAATCCCTCTCCTACTGAGCCCTCCCCCCTCTGCCTTCTCTTTAACACCAACTGATCTCTGTCCTCTCAGCAGCATTTTGTCACTCCTCTGTTACAGTCTCACCGTCTCCCTACCTGGTGTTACTTCTCCCTCCCAGGTCTCGTGCTCGCTCGTCAACTCGTCACTCTCCCTCACACTAATCCGTCACTCGGCGCTACATTTTCCCCTCTCCCGAAGTTTGGTGACCTCTGTCTCCCCTTTTATCAATTTTCCCCTCTCCATGTTTCTTTCCCCACCACACCAACTGTCTTTCTGATATCAGAGTCCTCTCACAATCTGCTTATAGTAGTCTGTAGCAGTCTCTCTCTAATCCCCCCAATCAGCCTGTCCTGGGCCAGTGTCCTCAGAAAGACAGAGTCCCAAGTGACAGGCACGTCTGTAATACCCAGAGAGAAAGGGCCTCTTTACTCTGCACTACTTTGATGACACACACTAGCATTTTTCCCCCTCTGTTAACTAAACTGAAAATTAAAGGATTTCAAAATATCGAAACATTTTAGACAGACAGACAGACAAAATAAAAAATTGTGGGGCAAAGACAGCTTTCAAGTGTGAGTATGACGCAAAAGACATCGACCTAACGTAGCCAATTCTGTTTTGTGGGAGTCATCATGCTGGAGCCAAAGTGAATTACTAGATTGGATATTCAGATGAATATCTGAACCTCACTTTTGCTCGCTTTCTTTAAAAAAAAAAAAGGATTCTATGGAACCCAGGACTCCTTGGAAAACAGTAGTATTTGTTACAGAGTGGGCTATCCTGACTAAATAAAGACTATTTAAATCCACTAGAGTACTCCCCTATAGCTCCCTCTAAAACCTTCCCCCGCAGTCCTGTTTCTCTTTGTCCCTCAGAGAAACTCCTCAGACACATAAGCCCAGAGAGAAAGAGAGAGAGAGAAAAACACAGGCATGTGGCTATTGTAAATAGCTTTTGATTTATAAAAGGGGTACGCCCTGTTTTACTGCTCACAACACCAGCGGGTCACTGCTGCAGTCTTTAAAAGATATCCTCCAGCGATTTATTTTATTTAAAAAAAAATTTTAAACTGTTGAAAAGCAATATCCCACACTAAAAGGGTCAAATAATATATCTTCAGCATATGTTTTGTAGACCGCTGCAAACTTCAAGGAGTAGGGCATTGAAGGAGTTGGTCTGATGGGAATCTGTGATGTCGCGGCCTTCCCCTTTGCTTGAGGAACAACAGAGAAGCATTAGAGAACAAAAGAGAAAAGCCTCTCTCTCCACTTGTGCCATGGCATGACTGACCTGGACCACCTATTGAGATGTGCCTTTTGTTAAGTAAATCTTGGGATATTGTTTATCCACAGTAAAAAGTTGAGTAAAAGGACATCTTACTCTTAGGTGTGATGCTGCTCTTTTTCCAGGCCTCGTTTACATGTAAACCACATCCCCTTCATTCTGCTCTCGTTGGCATGAGCAGCACAACTCAACCACAGCCCAGTTAACACACACAACAAAACAAAGTCTGACACAAATGTGTGTTTTAATGCTTGTGTGGACACTTACAAGTATGTGTAAGAGTGTTTGTGTGTGTGTGTATGCATGTTCGAGTGTGGCAACTTTGCCATCGTGACTTGCATAATGTGAGATTATCAACGAGTTGTTCTTGTGTGTGTGTGTGCGCGTATGTGGAGTATGTGCTGTACGTGTGTTGTGGGATATATTGTAGAGTGTGTGTAGGGAGGGTACTTTATCCTCCTCCACTTATTTATATTTTCCTCTGCCTTCTGTTCCACTGCCTGTGTATCAGGGGAAAACCTTGTGCTGTGCTGCAAGGCTAAACAGGGGGGGAAAGAAATGAAAAAAAAAGAAACAAAAGTAATGTGTAATATTTAAGAAGTTACATTCAAAATACAGACCAGAGAGAAAAAAAAAAGAAAAAAAAAAGAAACAGCACCATATATGGCAATGATGTCGCCTAGCAACACAACTGCCTGCAGCCCAATTTTCCATGACACTCTGAGATGGCATCAGAGTGTGTAGTGTCTGAGTGTGTGCCTTCAACTCTAAATATGCAGTGTGAGCAGGCAAGTATCTACAATGTACGTCATTGTGTAACAACTGGTTTGGCCACACTTTGAAAGTGTACAATTAGCCAATAACAACCAAAGCCCTAATACTATCACAACCAACACTCGCCTCAGTGCTGCCGTATCACACCAGCTAGATCCAAAATGGACATCCAGTACACTCACTATGTTCCATAGATATTCAATCATAACAGTGGTGTGGGAGGGCTCTATAACATGGGAACTGCTGACATGCCCTCTCATCCAGACTAAATTCATACATTAACATGACACACACACAGATATGGAAATATCTGGACTCACAGAAGATAAAGCAAATTAGAGAAAGCAAATGAGGGAGGAAAAGAGAGCGACAAAGTAGATAGCCATAGCTCTCTGTCTAAGTATCGGAATTCAGGATGTTTGGGTACATTATTTTTAAGGCTCACTCTCTCCACACATTGACTCACACACACACAGTATAGAAACGCACTGGAGCACACACAATGTGAGAGTGAGTCACTCACAGCAATGTCATCTAAATAGGTCAGACATTATGTGTTATTTGGAAGACCATCTTCCTTTCAGAGACATGAAGAAATGAAGACGGAACATATGTTCTCCTGAAGTAGTTTCTCTCATAAAACACGTTGATTACAACAACTATGCACTCCGAGAGAGAGAAAGTAACAGGGAGAGAGAAAGTATGTGTGTTGGTGAAATGTAACATGCATGTATACATTCTAGTATTTCCACACAGTGGTGACTTCCAGGGATTCACACCATTCTTGTTCAGGGAGAGAGCTTGCCCGCGTTTCAATTGGTCCATTTCTAGGAAAGACATCCTGTTTTTGAGCTCATGTCATTCCAAGCATTTCTGGTCAGGGCGCATCAAAGCGCTCTGACTGGGGAAGGAAACATATCACTGTAAAATGCTGGTTCGTGCACGGGTCAAAACAAGAACATCTTGGGGTTCAGCAAATGACCCCGTGTTTATCAAGACGAGCTCATTAGTGACAATCTCAGCAAAGGGTCATAGTGGTGGGAGTCATGGGTAAAGGGTCACTTAGGAGTGAAAGGGACTTCATTGGTGAACCTATTTATTGGCTTAGGTGTATTATGTAAGCGACACCACAGGTTCACCTAGCTCAGCTGATTTCCACCATTTTGTTTACACCCAACTGATCTATGTGTAAATACAATTGTGCTCCAAACTCCTTCAGGCTAAATATTCACCACACACCCTATGGTAGGAGCACAGGGGCTTGGTGGCTTTGTGTGTGTGAGACATTTGAGTTTCAGATAGTTGATCTGACATAGAGAATTGTGTGTGTGTGTGTGTGTGTGTGTGTGTGTGTGTGTGTGATTGACATGCAGTCTGTAAGTCAACAATGGAGTTGTGGTTCTGAAACATGCATTATCAGTGAATGTCTGCTCATTAGGGCATCATTTAAAATCATAGTGCATCTCTTCTGCATAAATGGAAAAAGACTGTGCCTTATATCAATAGCATGAGTGCATACAGTAGGCAACAAATGTACCATGGAAGTGTGTGTACAGAAAGTAGTCTAACAAAAAGCATGCGCTGGTGTACACCCAGAGAAATTATTTTGTGTAGAGGTGCTCACTAACACCATATAAACTGCAAGCTATAAAAAAAAATAGTGTTTATATAAAAACTGATTGGGTAAACCAACAATATTTTACCCTGAAGGGGGAACAGCAATGCTGAAATGTTGGTGGTTTACCCAATCAATTACTGGGAGTTTATATAGGTGCTATGCTCTTGATTTATTCGTGTGCAGAAAGTAAACAATAGGGCTGTGTTTAAGTATGTGCCCATCCATGGCACTTCTGGCCAACATTTAGGACCGATTATAGCCAGAGTTTAACACAATACTAAATGGGTGTTTTTGTTATGCAACTTCATACAGAAGATAAACCTCTAGTCAGCACACCACCAGATATTATGCACAAACAAATTAAGGATGACACACTCACCCCCATTCCTTCGTCTGGACTGCCCAGCATGTTGCAAATGACTGGGGACAGGCTGGACTCGATGTCGCTGCCGGTGAAGTCATCTTCGGACTCCTCAAACGACGAGGCGGAGGATACGCAGCCGGCGGAGGACGAGTTGGAGAGCTTTCGGCGAAAGCGCATCAGCGCCGGGGAGCCTCCACAGCCACTGTCCGAGCAGGGGGACTCATCGTCGGCGTTTGGATCCAGGGATGATCCACCGACTCCGAGTTCCATGGTCCTTGGGTCTAGTGTTTCCTGAGTCCGACTGGGGCTTGGATCTCTGGTTATAATAAGCTTTGGGATAGTACCAGGGAAACGTTGGCTACCTAGTGGACTTTGGACCTGTCCGTGTGGCTGTTTTGGAGAGTTAATCGAGGGGTCCCCCTGGTTCCCCGACTCAACCGGACAACCGCTTTGTTCATTTTTCCTGACAGCTTCGGGCTCACAAGAAGCAGCGAGAAAGTTCGATTTGGTAATTTCTAACTCTGTGTGTGGTATATCATACCCGATCGGTTCTGACACGCCACTTGTCAGAGGCTCGTCTAAACGCAAGCTCAGTGATGCCAGGGTCAGTTTTAAATTCTCCTCTCCAGATATGCGCCAATGGACTGAACCATCCGGTGGTACAGCCCCCGATATCGCCCTGACCTCGGAGGCAACCCCATCCTGTTTATCAAATCCGAATGGCTTGTTTTCCATGGCCCAAGCCGGGGCATTCCAGACATGATCCTCCCCAGTTGTTTCTGGGCTGCTGCGCTGCGTAATCACGCAGCGGGTTCTTTCGAATCCTCTGGCCAGCGTATCCAAGCCTTTCGCATCGAAGGAAGAGTCGGCCGCTCCCTTGCTCACAGCGTCACTGTCGAGAGCCTGAATATTTTCATAATGAATTCGAGATGGGTATTCGGCGACCGGGGTGGTGTGGTCCACTACCTCCGACTCAGTCTGGCCTCTAAACAACTTTCCTCGCCCGTGACCACGAAGGGTTTCCGAATCTCCAGATCCTATTACAAGCCCTACCTCCGGTTGACCTGTGCCCGGCGAAGGCAACTGCTTCGTTTTCATCAGATTCCTGTAAAACCGGTCACCCCTTCGCTCCACGCTGGTAAATCTGCAGATAGGGAGTCGTTTGGCTGTCTCAGTTGGTTTCCAGTACGAGAGACCAGAACGCGTTTGACCCATTCTGCACACGGTAGTAGTAGCGCACAAGTCACACCTTCCCGAGATGTTTCCAATTTGAAACAATTCTCACTGTGCTACAAAGTAACACATGAGTCACGTGCTCCACTCATTGTTGCCAATGGTAAATGACAATTATAGGAAATGTTGAAAGTGTTTGAATATTCCATATCTGCAAGAAAAAACAAACAGTTTTAGAATATTTTGTCAAAACACTTCACATAAGCTACTGTACTGCTTTCCATTTGGTCTTATCTATGTCATATTGCAATAAACAACTTTAAAACAAGCTCATAAAAAAAGGTACACGGTGCACATTTTTGCTTTCATTAAAAGAGATATTGATTGAAATTGATGTTCAGTGTGAAGGGTGAACATGAAAATATGCTACAAAAACAGGAAAACTTTATTTTTTGTGCCCTTTGAGGCCAATAACTTGAGCTATATTGCTTTGCTCATGTTTTTGTATTTAGTATTTATTATGGATTGGGTCGGCAGGTAGCCTAGTGGTTGGAGCGTTGGGCCAGTAACCGTTAAGGTTGCTGGATCGAATCCCTGAGATGGGAGAAGGTAAAGAAAATCTATAGTTCTGCTCCTGAACAAGGCAGTTAACCCCCTGTACCCCGGTAGGCCCTCTTTGTAAACAAGAATTTGTTCTTAACTGACCTACCCCATTAGCTGCTGCTAAGGCATTAGCTACTCTTCCTGGAGTCCAACAAAATTAAGGCAGTTACACAATGCAGCACTCCATCACTCTCCTTGGTCAAATAGCCCTTACCCAGCCTGGAGGTGTTTTGGGTCATTGTTCTGTTGGGGGGAAAAAATTATATCCCATTTGGTTTGCGCTTTGTGGGACTGGCATATCTCTGCAGAATGCTGTGGTAACCATGCTGGTTAAGTGTGCCTTGAATTCTAAATAAATCACTGACAGTGTCCCCAACAAAGCACTCCCACATCTCCTCCTCCATGCTTCATGGTGGGAACCATACATGCAGAGATCAAACTACTCTGCGTCTCAAAAAAGACACGATGGTTGGAACCGAAAATCTCAAATTTGGACTCATCAGACCAAAGGACAGATTTCCACCAGTTCAATGTCCATTGTTTGTGTTTCTTGGCCCAAGCAATTCTCTTCTTATTATTGGTGTCCTTTAGTAGTGGTTTGTGGCCATGAAGGCCTGATTCATGCAGTCTTCTCTCAACAGTTGATGTTGAGATGTGTCTGTTACTTGAACTCCGTGAAGCATTTATTTGGGCTGCAATCTGAGGCTGGTAACTCTAATGAACTTATCCTTTGCAGCAGAGGTAACTCTGGTTCTTCCTTTCCTGTGGCTGTCCCCATGAGAGCCAGTTTCATCATAGCGCTTGATGGTTTTTGCAACTGCACTTGAAGAAACTTTCAAAGTTCTTGACATTTTTCAGATTGATTGAGCTTCATGTCTCAAAGTACATCATTACTTTATTAAGAGAGTGTTATTTTATTGTCCCCCAGCACAAGGTGCACCTGTGTAATGATCATTCTGTTTAATCAGCTTCTTGATATGCCACGCCTGTCAGGTGTGAGATGTAAACACATTTGTGCACAACATTGAGAAATAAGCTTTTTGTGCATATAGAACATTTGTGGGATCTTTTATTTCAACTCATGAACCCAACACTTTGCATGTTTCTAAGCACCTAGAATTTCTAAGCAAACAGCTGGAGGCAGGGCTTTCTCCTATAGAGCTCCATTTTTATGGAATGGTCTGCCTACCCATGTGAGAGACGCAAACTCGGTCTCAACCTTTAAGTCTTTACTGAAGACTCATCTCTTCAGTGGGTCATATGATTGAGTGTAGTCTGGCCCAGGAGTGTGAAAGTGAACGGAAAGGCTCTGGAGCAACAAACCGCCCTTGCTGTCTCTGCCTGGCCGGTTCCCCTCTCTCCACTGGGATTCTCTGCCTCTAACCCTGTTACAGGGGCTGAGTCACTGGCTTACTAGGGCTCTTTCATACCGTCCCTAGGAGGGGTGCGCCACTTGAGTGGGTTGAGTCACTGATGTGATCTTCCTGTCTGGGTTGGCGCCCCCCCTTGGGTTGTGCCGTGGCGGA
The DNA here is from genome assembly GCF_018296145.1 of Oncorhynchus tshawytscha. Taxonomy (NCBI): domain Eukaryota; kingdom Metazoa; phylum Chordata; class Actinopteri; order Salmoniformes; family Salmonidae; genus Oncorhynchus; species Oncorhynchus tshawytscha. The sequence continues at coordinate 19,055,709 of NC_056442.1, read as the reverse complement.
GATCTTTGTGGGCTATACTCGGCCTTGTCTCAGGATGGTAAGTTGGTGGTTGAAGATATCCCTCTAGTGGTGTGGGGGCTATGCTTTGGCAAAGTGGGTGGGGTTATATCCTTCCTGTTTGGCCTTGTCCGGGGGTGTCCTCGGATGGGGCCAGTGTCTCCTGACCCCTCCTGTCTCAGCCTCCAGTATTTATGCTGCAGTAGCTTATGTGTCGGGGGGCTAGGGTCAGTTTGTTATATCTGGACTATTTCTCCTGTCCTATCCGGTGTCCTGTGTGAATTTAAGTATGCTCTCTCTAATTCTCTCTTTCTGTCTTTCTTTCTCTCTCTGAGGACTTGAGACCTAGGACCATGCCTCAGGACTACCTGACATGATGACTCCTTGCTGTCCCCAGTCCACCTGACCGTGCTGCTGCTCCAGTTTCAACTGTTCTGCCTGTGATTATTATTATTTGACCATGCTGGTCATTTATGAACATTTGAATATCTTGGCCATGTTCTGTTATAATCTCCACCCGGCACAGCCAGAAGAGGACTGGCCACCCCACATAGCCTGGTTCCTCTCTAGGTTTCTTCCTACGTTTTGGCCTTTCTAGGGAGTTTTTCCTAGCCACCGTGCTTCTACACCTGCATTGCTTGCTGTTTGGTGTTCTAGGCTGGGTTTCTGTACAGCACTTTGAGATATCAGCTGATGTACGAAGGGCTATATATAAATACATTTGATTTGATTTGATGTTGTGTTTACATTTTGTTCAGTATAGTATCTCTGCCTAGAGGATCTCCTGGAATACAAGCTAAATTGGCTTCAGCAAGGCCACAGGAGCCAGGCCCTAGTTGATGTGACTTCACTTCATCTAGATTGATCTATCTGACCATTTTCGTAAGCAGCATCGGGAACCTAATTAGGCAGCTGTAGCTAATATCACCTTCTACCAAAGATGGAAAAGGAAGCGAGACATCCCACTGTTTTTCAATGGAAGTCAATGAACTAAGCAGAACTAATCACATTCGTTTTTAATGGGAGAGCCACCCTGTTAAGTAGACCAGAACTTACCATTTTGTACAGTGCTAAACAGCCTGAGTGAACTATCTTAAGTTATCCACCATCGTTGCTTCTACAATGCTGCCCACATTTCTGCTGCCCCTCCAGTAACCTTAACGGAGCAGGCGTAAAAGAATGGTGTTTCTCTCTTTCTGGTCCTGACTTAAACATTTTAGGCAGGTTCTCTTCTGCACTGTTCAACCAATCCAGTAGATTTGGAGCAGGAGTTAAGTTGGATTGTCGCCTTGTTGATGTCCAAAAGTGGAAGTCACGTCACAGGCTCTTTCGATTTCACATGAAAACCGGACGCATCCGGTTTTTGTGGCCTTTCGGTGTTGCAATGTCACAATACATAGCATAATAAAGCTGTAAACCATTAGACTATAGGGAAGATCTGAGGGGGTTTTCACTGTTCCATGTATTTTCTTTAACATGAAAAGCTTCTAAGTGGAAGTTAATGAGATTAAACAACAATGCCGACAGGCAAAGATGACATGTCAATTTCCCCTAGCATCAAATCAGCAGAGAGAGTGAAGTAGTAGTTTGCGTCACACCGAATCTAAGTTTGCGTCACACTGAATCCCCTACAGTAGGGATGGGCAATCTTGATGGGGGGGGGACCACAAAGAAACCGAACTCATCCGTTGCCCATCCCTGCCCTACATAATAGACAGAATCTAGGACATTGGAAGGAGGTCAGTTCAGTTTCTAGTTTGAGACTCGTTGTAACACTGATGTGTCTTTTACCACACATTGTAATAGGGAAATGTAATATGACTAAAGTTCATATTTGGTTTGTAGTGATCAACACAATGTTTAGCATATTTGGAGTTTCTGTTAATCACCATTTCCAGTGTTCTGTTTGTGACACTCAAGATGCGGATTGATGGTCACTAGACTTGATGCTAAAAGTTATGGATTATACTCATATCTGTTGATAGCGATAGACGCCAGACTGGAGGTACAAGGACACACAGATTATTCACTGTTGTATTGATAACATTTTGTGAATGCTGATTCTGTAGCAGTTGACAAAGTCACTGCCTTTTTTTTGACTTCCTACAAGCCTCTCGGGCTGGTGTTTGATTAATGGATCAACTGTTTGTTGCAATGTGACCTGATGACCCAGGTTCCACAATAGAAAAGAGACCTGCGTTTTTCCACATGTGGATTTGAATAGTCCTATGCATCATGCCAAGACAATACACTGACTCATAATCATGCGGTCTGACTAGATTGTCCAGACCGAATGAGAGCAGCATGACAGTAGAAACCCTGTCAAGTCAGGAAGGAGTGCTTAGGCACAGGAAATGAGATGGGATGGAAAATAATGGAAAGATTTGCTCATGCAACCTCCACACACACACACACACACTCACAAACCACACACACACACAAACTGATCTGGACATAATGAATAAGTGGCAGTGAATCACACAAGGATGACAACAACACTGTGCTGCGTTGACACACCCCTCACGGATAGGGATGTTGCAATGTCCTTTTAGGGAAACTGTTCATTCCATATTGCTGCGTGTGGAGGAAACTCCAGAGATTAACACACATCACCGATGGTGAGATAAATTTAGCAACCAAACAGCCACCACAAAATAACGTAGTATGGTCATAAAGATTAATGATGAACACAACCAGTTAGCCTAATGTAACAGATTGAAGGTTATAGCCACTACGCCACCTTGTTTAACAAGGTGAGGTCCTCGGATAAATGTATATCCTACTAAACATTAACAAAACACAGGTTCTTCACATCAGCATGGAGCATGGAAATGATAAGACATATTGCACATGTCAAACATGATCTTCAGCGCTATCGCTCGAACATCAAGCTCTCCAATAGTTAGATTCAATAAAAATTTGAAAAGTACATAGTTGAGGAAGGAATGCTCAGGAAGACCGAGAGAGGATCTGGAGGGAGAAGGGCAGTAGTACTCTCTTCACTGCCTCAGCATATGACACCTTCTGTACTACTCTGATCTTGGCAAACCTCAAACTGCCTTTCTCTCACCGGACATTTCTGATGTCCAGCACCATGGGTTAAAACACACTTATTCCATTTATACTACACCTTCCTTTGTCTCGTGCCCTCTTACACACTTCTCATATCTAGAAATATCCCTCTTACACACTGCTGCAACATGACACCTAAAACAAGGTAATGGATTTGGGACAAAAGCTCTCATGGGATAGCTGACACATCCTAACTTGACCTTGTCAGCTTGATTCGGCATCAAAAGTCAGGACAGACAGTGTCTTCTCTGTTTTACTACCCTCTCCACCAGGTCTGCTTCACACGAAAAGGCGGGTGTCAAGACACCGGGAATCCTCCATTATTAGTTGATTCTCCTTAACGCCACCCCAGTTATCATTCCTTTCAACTGAGCCCTGCTCCGGAGAGCAAAGCAAGTCCATTTTTTTTGGCACGTGATGCCTGCTCCCTCTGGAGGGAAGAAACAAAGAATCATCACGTGTCCACTTCGAGTTACTTTCACCGAGTCAACAGTCCCCACCCTCTTCATCACCCAACCTGACACCACATATGGATCAGTCAGGAGGAAAGGATCCATTCTCTCCAAAAAATCTCCCTCCCACTGGGCCAAAAAGCATCTTTATCATCATCGGGATGAGGCACGAACTCCGGTCTTCACCGCACCTGCCACTGCAGGTAATTCATCCTCACTCTCGTCAGGTTAAACTTCTGAGCTACCGAGTACATCATTTTTTGGGGGTACTTACCGCCAATCTTCCACACCACACAGCTTCCCTCTACTCCTTTTCCTTCTTCCTCTCTTTCCAAAATTGTCCAAATCTCCACGCTCCTTCTGATCCTTCAGCCACTGTTGTAGCAAACTGTTCAAATAGTTATTGTGGCCATGTCACGTCAACACAAAAAGCTCGATCACCGGGCATTTATACTCAAAACTCCACCCCACACTCACAGGAAGCACCTGGAGCTAATTACAATTAAGTGACGCATGTCACTCTAAGATATACACACTATGATGATCACAATAAAGGTTATAAGATACATATACAAGTAGGTTACAGTAATGGAAACACATGAAATCCATGGTCAACTGGTATACTGATGAGCAGAGAGCCAAAGATCAATAAGAGATAGAATAGGCTACAAAGCACCATGAAAAAACAACTACTTTTCCAAAGAGCATCAGACTTTCTCCATAAACTGAAACGAAAACTTACCATCAGTCAAGTGTCTGCCAATAACCTGTTTGTTGTATAAAAGTGCCTAGCCTGGTTGTGTGATGCCAAACCAATGATGCGTCTCTTTGCTTGTTAGGCTGGGAACGTAGAGTCTCAGTGTGATGTCTACTGTATCTGTATCTGGGTGTGGAAGGGATGTCAATGCGGCTTATCTGTTTGCTGTGAATGTGCAATATGGTGAGGTAAGAGCATGTGGTTAAAGTGATAGAGGAAGCACATGTCAAAATACTTGCTCACTGAACATGGAGTGTTTAAGTTGCTCTTCTTCTTCTATGGTATTATGGCGGTCCGCAAACATATGTTAGAGGTGCATGCTGTCACCCACTGTACAGGGTAGTATACGAGATTTAAAAAAAAATCTATACTAATATTGTTCCCAAATAACTAACAAAAGACAAAGAAACAAAAGCAAAAATCAATGTACTTCTTCAGTCAAATTCAAAGGTCAACTCCGAGCCCTATAGGCTCTGGGGCCTGAAAAGGAAGAGCGTCTTCGGGACAGTATTCCTTGTGATGTTTCGACTGTGAAGTCCTGGAGACCCAATAACTTTTCAGCCGTAAATACAATTATGGCCAGCTTCGTGGACTTCTTGTTGGTTTAGGCAGTACAATTAATCACGTGCAATAAATGTCACAAAATCCATCTTCACGATCAGCATGTCAGTTTACCTCAACTGTCGAACGACACTGAATCTCCTCAGGCTGCGGGGCATACACTGCCATATCTTCAGTTCCACTAGCTCCTATTTTGCGTACCTCCTTGTAGGAGACCTGCGGTACAGCCCTGACCCTTGCCAGTTCAAACTCCTTTACTCTTAACCGGGCACTCCGGGGAATTGGGAATGTGATTTCCAGCACAATTGCAACGCCGTACATCCTCAGATTCTTCATTCCTTCGACACACACTTGATACGTGGCCATACCTTTTGCAATTTCGGCAAAACACGGCTTGGACATGAAAGCACTCACTGCATATCTCACATATCCCCGCTTCACATGTGAAGGGAGATACTCTTCGTCAAACATCAATAACACCAACAGGCTTTCCCATCTTTTTCAATCCACTGCACAGTTCAGACAGTGTGCTCCAACTACTCCTGATATGTTCCTCCGTAAACCACAAGGCCTCAAAATCCAATGCGACATGAGAGATTACACCTTTTAACGATGCTCTGCTCCAAAGATCGAGACTCTCCACTTCATTTGTCGATACTTTATAGAGCCTTAATGCCTTTTCCTTCTGCTCTTTCGGGCACAGAAGAAGTTTAAACAAAAGCACTTCTGGTCTCTCTGACCAACTCCACCTTTCCTAATGCATCTTTTACCATCCTTGATACTTCAAAATGGATCTCCCAAAAAAAAGCATTATTGCTAGTGAATCGTACTCCAACCAAAAACCTATGCTCATTTACAACTTTAGCCCCCTTTTGTTCCATTTTTTTTAAATCACAGTCTTCCATCATATTCAATATTCCTCCACTCCAGAAACAGTCATCCTTCTCGTCCTCTAGTTGTATCTAGTGAGCATCTCCATTCTGTCTGGCCATGCTGGATCCATCTTCCTTCCGGTCCCCAATTCTCGAGTCCTTCCGTTTAAGTTGCTCACTGCACACCACACATTTTATGACATGGAAAGAAAGACACACCCTCAACGGATAAAGCCAAGGCCACTCTCATAATAAACTCTGCCCAAGTCATAGCCAAACAATAGCCAACGATATGCCCTGTGTGTGATTCAGTTCAACCAAATACATATTATAGTGAGTAATATTCACGACATGTTATAAACTGAACACTGCAACAGCTCACGGAATAATCTTCTAAAAGCAGAAGCATACATGTTTTCCTGTGTAGGCTGGAGTACTGTATTTCATCCAGGGCTCAAAATAAACTTTTTAAAATTGGTAGCACTGGTGCTCTCCACTTTAAAAAGTTAGGAGCACATAACATGATTTATACTGATCAAAAATATGAATGCAACATTCAACAATTTCAAAGATTTTACTGAGTTACAGTTCATATAAGGAATTTAGTCAATATAAATAAATTCATTAGGCTCTAATCTATGGATTTCACATGACTGGGCAGAGGTGCAGCCATGGGTGGGCCTGGGAGAGCATAGGCCTACCCACTTGGAATCTATGCCCACCCACTGGGGTACCAGGGCCCAGCTAATCAGAATTAGTTTTCCCCCACAAAAGGGCTTTATTAAAGACAGAAATACTCCTCAGTACCCCCTCAGGCGATGCCGCAGGAGAAGAAGCCGGATGTGGAGGTCCTGGGCAGGTTACACATGGCGGTTGTAAGGCCGGTTAGACATACTGCCAAATTCTCTAAAACGATGATGGAGGCGACTTATGGTAGAGAAATTAACATTAAATTATCTGGCAACAGCTCTGGTGGACATTCCTGGAGTCAGCATGCCAATTGCACGTTCTCTTGAGACATCTGTGGCATTGTGTTATGTGACAAAACTGCACATTTTAGAGTGGCATTTTATTATCCCCATTACAAGGTACACCTGTGTAGTGATCATGCTTTTTAATCAGCTTCTTGACATGCCACACCTGTCTGGTGGACAGATTATCTTGGCAAAGGAGAAATGCTCACTGACAGGGATGTAAACACATTTGTGCGCAGAATTTGAGAGACATATGCTTTTTGTGTGTATGGAAAATGTCTGGGATCTTTTATTTCAGATTATGAAACATGGGACCAACACTTTACATGTTGCATTCATATTTTTGTTCAGTTTAGATGGCTTTGTCTGGGGCTACGTTTGGATTTTTGGTAGTGAACTAGCACACGTTTGTCCGCCTTGCCAATGTGAGTCACTATTACATTTGGCAAAGTGGATTTGTCGATCCCCCCCAAGTTTGACTCCTCAGACATGCCGTAGTCCCGGAAGTAATGTTTCACAACGAACCGGCGTGCCGTACCGTGACTTTCACGGGTTGACTGACATCCAGTGGGGGTTGTGTAAACGGAGCTAAACCCGTCCTGTCTACCACCAAAATGCGACTTCTAAAAGCAGGACTAATCTTAGGTCAGACACATTTAAGGAAACCGGGAACACTAACATTAAAAAAGGTAAGAAAATGCCCCAAGCCGTTGAGAATAGGACAGGTGAGAAGGGATGGAAATGGACACGCTAGGTTAGCTATCTAACCACTGGATGTCCTGTCTCGCGTTGTATAACGTTAGCTAATAATATAGAAACTATTCTGAAAGATGTCAATTTTTTTTCTTAATTTTATAGGTGTTGATGAACAGTTGTCGGTCGTGCTCCTCTGTTATCGTCCCCAATGAAAGAATCCGCAACATCGGAATCTCGGCGCACATCGACTCGGGGAAGACCACACTCACGGAGCGCGTCCTCTTCTACACGGGCAGGATAGCAGAGATCCATGAGGTGAGTTAATCATGATCATAATCTGGCTCTGATTTATTGCAGTAGCTATTTGAAGTGTGTGTTTGCGCCCGCCTCCCTGGGTGTTTTAGAGGGAGACAGACAGACAGACAGACAGACAGACAGACAGACAGACAGACAGACTAATACTATTATGTGTGTTTATTTGTACATACTGTGGTTCCCTCTAACTCTATAGGTAAAGGGAAAGGACGGAGTCGGGGCCACCATGGACTCGATGGAGCTGGAGAGGCAGAGAGGCATCACCATCCAGTCAGCTGCCACATACACAGTCTATAAGGATTACAACATCAACATCATCGACACCCCAGGTATGGTTGTACCTGGCAGAGAGATTTGCATTAGTGGCAACCCAGATCTTATGACCAGGTTCTTTTTTCTTTTTTTTTGACGGATATACCATAGGTCACAGATCGATGCTAGTGTAGCCAACAGCTGTTGAACTTAGGATGTATTTTTGCTTTTGAATTTAACCCCAGTTTCCTCCTCTCTGTCCTGTCCAGGCCATGTGGACTTCACCATCGAGGTGGAGCGAGCCCTGCGTGTTTTGGACGGGGCGATCCTGGTCCTATGTGCAGTTGGAGGGGTCCAGTGCCAGACCCTGACCGTGAACAGACAGATGAAACGCTACAACGTTCCCTTCCTCACCTTCATCAACAAGCTGGACCGCATGGGAGCCAACCCCAGCCGCGCCCTGCAGGCCATGAGGTCAGCAGATATACGGATACTGTGGAGTAGACAGATCGACTAATCTGGTTTTCCATAAGCTCTGTTCTGAGTCCGACTGTGTTCCCTCTGTCAGGACCAAGTTGAGCCAGAACGCAGCCTTTGTGAACATCCCCATCGGTCTGGAGGGGAACATGAAGGGCATCATAGATCTCATAGAGGAGCGCAGCATGTACTTCGAGGGCCCATTCGGGTAAGAGAATGGAGAATGTGTGATAATGGCAGGCATTTAGAGATGACTTACATCTCAGGCCTGAAACATTTCCATAGCTGGCAACCCTCTTAACTGGAAGAAGAAAAAATGTACGAAAAAAAGACTAATCCTCCTGTCCTCTGTGGTTCCTGCAGACAGAATATTCGGTTAGATGAGATCCCGGCGGAGTTCCGTGTGGAGGCTGCAGACAGGAGACAGGAGCTGGTTGAGTGTGTGGCTAACGCTGACGAGACCCTGGGCGAGATGTTCCTGGAGGAGAGGATCCCCACCGTGCCAGAACTCAAGGTTTGTGTGTGTGTGTGTCTCTGTTCATTATGTCTTGGGACATCGCAATAAATGATGTCATTTGATCTTCCGCATCAGTGATGTTTTTCTGCTATGACCTGTGAACTCTGCCTCCTGGGCCATGACCTCTCCCGTCTCTCCTACCACAGACAGCCATACGCAGGGCCACAGTGCAGCGGCTCTTCAGCCCCGTGCTGGTGGGTACTGCCCTGAAGAACAAGGGGGTCCAGCCTCTATTGAACGCAGTGCTGGATTATCTGCCCAACCCCACAGAGGTCAACAACTACGCCCTCTTCAACGATGAGTGAGTATGACCTCTGTGCCTAGACAGTGGCACCATTCAATATGACACGACCGTCTTTGAATGATGAATTGATATGCCAAAATCTGGTCAGAGTATGGGCTCGGGGACAAACTTGAACAATGCATGCGTAACTTGACGTTTTGTGCCATTGATCTATTGATGTCAATGGAAGATTTCACCACTGTCCTTGTGCTGTTTCCCCTGTGTCAGGGAGTCCAGTGACAGTACTAAGATCCTGATGGATCCCACCAGAGACGCCTCGCAGCCCTTCGTTGGCCTGGCCTTCAAACTGGAGGTGAACACATCACAGCGCTCAAACACTGTGTGGCAAACCATCTTCAGCAAGTAATCTGGCACATTTACTGTATACACTTTATTTGTGTGATAAACTGTATATGGGGATTGTGGCCTTTCTCTCCTCTCTTCCCCTTACTCTGTTCTAGGCGGGTCGGTTTGGTCAGCTGACGTACGTGCGTGTGTACCAGGGCTGTCTGAAGAAGACTGAGTATATCATCAATACACGCACTGGCAAGAAGGTCCGTGTGCAGAGGCTAGTGCGTCTCCATGCTGACCAGATGGAGGTGAGAACCAGGAAGTGAATGTAAATAGAGTAGACCAATGGATTCAGTGCTATGAAAGGCACAGCACTGTGATTGGTTAGAACGGTAATGTTCCGTATTTGTTTTTTAGTTTGTTTCTACCACCCAGAACCAATGACCCAGATCCCCCTACCTGACTTATCCTAGTGATAACATCTCACGATTTACAAGCAACTTTATCTCTACCTTTTTATAACTGAAACAATCTTAATTTGGTGTCGTCAAACTGTTTGGTCAGGATGTGGAGGAGGTGTATGCAGGGGACATCTGTGCCCTTTTTGGGATCGATTGTGCCAGCGGAGACACCTTCACCTCCCGGACCAGCGCCAACCTCTCCATGGTACATCCCTATGGCCATTGTCCAGACTAGATAAACAACCATTCAGCACTCACTAACATGTATTTAAAGACGCAATCTGTTATAATGTTATGACCTTGAGCATCATTCAACATGTGTTTCTCCCACAGGAGTCCATCCACATTCCAGAGGCTGTCATCTCCATGTCTATGAAGCCGTCCAACAAGGTGGGCCCCTCTCGTATTCGATGTAGTATGAGGAGTTTAAATGACCATACTAAGGCTCGATACTATTTCAGTAGAGTATATGAGCATGTATTATCAGTAATTAGCGTCTCTCTATAATAAACTCTCTTCCTGTGGATCAGAATGACATGGATAAGTTCTCTAAAGGCATCAACCGCTTCACCAGAGAAGACCCCACGTTCAGGGTCCACTTTGACACAGAAAGCAAGGAGACTATCATCTCTGGCATGGGAGAGCTGCACCTGGAGATCTACTCACAGGTACAAGTCTAGGGCTCAGCTCTCCGGAGATCTGAAGATCCTTCTGTCCGCAGTGTTTTTGTTTCATCCTGTTTTTACAGTGGCTTAAGTTGTCTTGAATGTATTAGACTTCCAAACATCTAGAATCTTTAATGGCATTTCAGTGCAGTAAATCAAGCTGACCTTTTTACTTTCTCGCTGTCTTTCTGTAGAGGATGGAGAGGGAGTATAACTGCCCCTGTGCGATGGGAAAACCAAAGGTATCCTTCAGGGAGAGCGTGACCAGTGCGGTACCGTAAGTACCACTCCTAACAGACACACAAGCGCCAACGATGTCCAAATGAACCACTCTCAGAAGCATTCGATTGTTTACAGTGATGGCTTCATTCAGGGCCGGTCCTGGACGTTCTGCCGCTAAGACAAAAATCTGCCCCGCCCCCAATATGTTTGGTATTGGGCCAATTCTTTTCTCAGCTAAAAGTCGGAGGCACATAACATAATAGCATCCCAATTAATAGGCCTATGCTACAAATTAAACAATGTAACACATCTGGTTAGTAGGCTATATAAACAGTTCAATGTCAATAACATAGCCTAATATTTTCAATCTGATTACATTGACAAAATCGCCAATGCCCTGCACGTTCTGCCGCCCTAGGTGAGACACATAATTACATCTTAGACATCCTTATGAATCTGAGCATGGCACTTTCAAAAGTTACCCAAACAGAGGCTCTACTGACGCAGAAAACTGTAAATTTCAACTGCTTGCGACTCGTCCGTTGTACAACCCAACAATAGAAGTGCTTCCCTAAAAGCTGACTGGGTTTAAACAAACATCTACTCTTTTCAGAAAAAGAAAGGCTCAATTAATAGGGACAGAATAGCTAAATCAATTCTTTTTTTTATCTCCTCGAATATTATAGCCTGCAGTTTAGCTTCAGATTGTCATAGAGAAGAATCAATGTATCCCCATAGGTAGCCTAGTGGTTAAAGCGTTGGGCCAGTAACTGAAAGGTTGCGGATCGAATCCCCAAGCTGACAAGGTAAAAAAAAATCTGTCGTTCGGCCCCTGAACAAGGCAGTTAACTGTTCCCCGGTAGGCCGTCATTGTAAATAAGAATTTGTTATTAACTGACTTAACTAGTGAAATAAAGGTTAAATTTAAAAAATAATAATAATATGCATCTTTCGCAAGCATTTTAAAGCTTGTTTCTAACAATGTATCACTGAGTTAAGCATTGTTATAGAACGCTTGATATAATCTGGATACGTTTTATGTATTTATTTCAAAATATAAAGCAAACGATATGTATCCTTTTGGCCCTTTTCTTTAACAAAGGGTATGTGATACCCTCAGTCAATTGGGAGCCCTGGTTTTTAGTCAAACACACCAAGCCCTTCCCAGACACGGAGGTATTTAATCAGTGCATGCGACAGTATTGGAGTATTTGGCCAACATCTATGGATAGGATAAATGTGTCTGTCAAACAGTTAGGCTTACCACTTATTTTTTGGAAGATGAAGAAATAAGCTCAAATTGCCTATGTTTATGCCCATAAACATTTTTGGTGGCCGCGTGCACATATAGGAGGTCCCTTACCAGGCAGAAGGGAATTTTACTTTAACCCCCGCATCGGAGAGTTACATTGTCGCTATCACTATGCAACCTACTACCTATAGTAGGAAAACCAGTTTCTTATTAATAATATCCCACCTGTTATCACAAATGGCACGACCCCATAATTGTTACAATTAAAATACCACTTTTATAGAACATATTTAACATGTGTTTTAATATTCCTGTAGAACTGTAAAACAGAGCTCATTTGAGCTTTGGAAACAAGTGCTTTCATAAATGCATGGCGGGGCCTCGTTTGGCTGGAGCAGTGTCAAATAAGCTTTATGTCAATGACCCAGCCTTAACAAGGTTTGTTTATTTACATATCCAATTTGATTGTCCAACATCAGCATTTATTTATTTAGTCTCCACCTATAGTGGCCTCTTTCCTTTTGCTGTGGTGCTGCATTGCAGTCAGCGATGTTCTCTCTCGGTAGCTGTCCATGGTCCTGATATCAAATCGTCTGAGTTTGCTTGAACACAAGCCTGATCTCCAGCTCCTTCCACCTCTGGAAACTATCTAGGTGATCATTTGACTTCTCATGCGAGCTGAGAAGGTGGCACTGATTCTTCCAGTCCCCGGTTCCTTCCCTGACTAGAGCAGATTTGCACTCGTGTGAAAAAAGTTTGCAATCAAAAACAGAAGGCTGCATCGTTTTGCTTGGAATAGACAAGCCTTGGTCTCTCCCGGTTCGCCATCCTTGTAGTGGGCCACCGATAACTTTCATTGCTCCTCGTCTCTTGGGAAATTCCTCTTTTATGTTTTTTACCTAGGAGTTGGATTTAGCAGCAGCACCACCACTGTCGTCGGGGACAGGGAGCGCCGAATCTGGGTCCAAGATAGTAGGGTCTTCGCCGGCATTGTTTGGAGGTGTGACCACCTGTTCTTGTCCAGCCAGAGAGCTGTCATCGTCGGTGGAAGTGCATGGCTCTGACTCCTCCGGTTTGCCCTCTTCCCTGCTAGAATCAGCGAACGGGGGCTCGTTGTTCTCGGCGAATGAATGGCCTGTCCTCGTGTGCTTGTCATTCTCCACACTGATACATTTCACCAGCGAATTTCTTTGGTTTAGTGCCACTTTAAAAAAATATATATATATATATTTGCTTCCTGATAGTTTGTCTTTTAGACATGGTAGCAAATTGTTTCAAATCTCTATAGATTACTTTTTGCTAAAATGATATCCACTAGTAGTAGCTAGCTAACATTAACAGACTAGTTTAGGCTACTGCCTTAATTAATCACTAATCGTCTTCGTCACACACAAACTTTTAAAAATACAATCATTTATTTGGCATATTATTTTTTATTAATGTTTCACAATTGGATAATCCCATATAAACACACACATCACCATAGCTACCAAGGATAGTGGGAGTGAACTTCGGGAGAAGCGGGAATGGAGTGGGGGTGAGAACTGCGTCAACGCTATGAACTGATGGCCGGGGTGTCGGAGGGCGGTGTAGTAGCCAATCAGGGGCGCCGGAGGGCGGTGTAGTAGCCAATCAGGGGCGCCGGAGGGCCGACCCTGGATTTATTAGACCCCTTTACTTCATCAATAGAGTATATTAACAGAAAACGCTTTTACAAACGTGTTATATCTTACCAAGCGTCTTACAAGCCGACGCCGTAAAAGCAGTGCATTCACATAGCTGCAGTAAGGCCATTGGCGTGTGCCCTATCCTCTCCTCTGACGCAGTAGTGGCAAAGGGAAACATTTACTAAAGCTAAGACGAGTGTGATGTGTAAAGCTCAGCTTTTCAAAGCAGGTAGAAAGTGGCTTTTTACCCTTCATTCAAGTCCTAAGAAAGATGTGCTATACTTTTCTTTGCAGCACTTTGAGTAAGGCTGAGGAGTGTTTTTGCCGTGTATCTCAGTTGGTGGTGTTTGGAGGAGCCTCACAGTTGTGGCACTTTGGCTGCAGCTCAGTCTGCAGGACTTGAACTCCCTGTTCTGGGGACCAGGTGACTAGCAGCTTCCAGTGGATGATCTCCTGCACACACGCAAGAATGTTCCTATATAATAATAAACATGACATCCGATGTTCTGTTAAGACGGGTGGCAGAATGTTTTAGTTACCTGGGAAATCATTTCATGCAGCAGGACATGGTAGTTAACCCTCAGCTGGTCCTTCTCGGTCTCCTGTTAAGGGACGGACAGAACCAAGTGTGAGAAGGATGGACAGAAAGTGTGTGGGTCGGGAGTTAAGGGTCAATTTGGAATTGGGCAGATGTCTCCATGGTTACACTGAGGTACTAGTCGAGTTACTGTCCGACTACATTGCAGACGCATACCAGGCCTGGATAGGTATTTAACATATCAGCTAACCACATGGTATAGCAATCTGATGCCGACTGCACAGTCAATGGCGTGGCACGTAACCGGGCACGTAATTGGTTGATGCAATGCAATGCCTGCGTATCTAGTTGGGCGGGAACTCAACCTCTCTCTTTGCTGCTCACCAGCTGTGTGAAGTTGGCCACCTGGGCCATGTTGTAAAGCGTGCTCTCATTGGACTCCTTCAGCATGATGAAACTGGAGGCCACACCCCCAAGGTGCCAGAAGGGCTTCATGTTGGGCTCCATGTGACCGTAGCTGTCTGTCAAAGAGACCACAAACACATAACGGTCAGAAAGACCACAAATGGACCACAGTCTGAACAAAAATGGTAATTTGAGTGGTTGTCATGTTTGGACATTATGCTAAGGCTGACGAAGTTGTGTGTATTTGTGTCTCTATATCTACCTGGTATATCGTTTCCTGACACCATGTTATTGCTGGCTCTGTGTTGCTGGTAGAAGGCCTCTTCCTGAGCCGTGGTGTTGCTTTGAAGCAGTCCCTCACAGGAGGCCTGGACTTGGGGAGCACTCTGCCCCTCTCCTCCTGGAAAGAGGAGCTCTGCAGAGCACTGCCCTGAAACCTTTTATAGGGAGAGGAAAGGGTGAGGGGTTGAGGTGGGGAGGAGAAAATGGAGAATAGGAAAGGAGTGTTTGGGAAAGGAATGATGTTGCAGTATTTTAGGAGAAGAGGGGAAGATGCAGGAGAGGGGAATATAGGTTGTCTAGGTTGTCTAACACAGGTGTATTTATCACCGTGGCAGTGTAGCCATGTATTTATTCAGACTGCTGTTGTCTGTGCAATAGTGAGTCACTCAGAGAATGTGTGTCGGATCTTACGTTACTGATAATTTCCTGCATGGTAAGCTCCAGTTGATACTTCCTCATCTCTGCCACATCCTGAGAGAGAGAGGTGAACCACTTAATTAAAACAGTTGTCAAAATAAGCCCTATAAAGGCACATAGATATATACCCAAGTCTGTTAATGTGCCGTTTGTGCCGGCTGTTGATAACTGACTTTTTATCCACACTGACCTCCCATATCCATCTTCAAGGATCCTTCCTAGCTTTGTAATATTAACTCCCCCAAACACACACACATACTCACTCCCCAAGGTATGCTGATCTTCCCATCTCCACTCTTACCTCTGCGCTGCCGCTGTGTACTTTGCTGAGAAATATCCACCTGTAGGGTGAGCCGTAGCGGGTGTTCAGGTAGTGTTGGACCACCGTGGCTGCCCGGCGGGCAGGGTAGTGACTTGGGTTCAGCACGCCAGTCATCATCACTTCCTCCACCACCACCTCCCTCACCTAATCCACACCGGAGAGAAGAGAGGGGAATGAGAGCGAACAGGGGGAATGAGAGAGAGCAAGGGGAATGAGAGGGAGCAAGGAGGGTTGGGAGAGTGTCTGCTCTGATGGGACTTTGACCTCTGTGGGTGCAGGAAGTCTGGTCCTGCCCTAGTTCTAGATAAGGAGACGACCGAGGGGGAGAATACAGAGAAACATAGTGAGTAAGGGGAGGGTAGAAAGTGTCGGAGGAAGAGGGAGGAAACTGTTCTTGCCTGTGCCTGGAAAGTCCAAGACGCCCTGCCTGTTGAGAGGCTGTTGCTGGCAGACACTCAGACCGCTGGAAGAGCAGCCACACGCAGGGGTAGAAACTTCCTGCTTCCTCCCAAGCCAGGAATTCAGTTAGGACTGCCCCTTTTTAAAGAGACAGGCCACACATTTCCCCCCTCTACTGTAACATAAAAGCATGGCAAATGACCATTACAGCTCCTTTGTTTGTAAGTATTGATTGTTTGGGCAACTATAGCAGTTATTTACCTAGCAATGCTTTAATGAAAATCCTCTGAATGAATGACTGATTTTGACGATATGCTTGTCTCTGCAGGTTTGACTTCACCCATAAGAAGCAGTCTGGTGGTTCTGGGCAGTACGGTAAAGTGATAGGAGTTCTGGAACCTCTGGACCAAGAGAACTACACAAAAGTGGAGTTTGAAGACCAGACTGTCGGAACTAACATCCCCAAACAGTTTGTGCCGGCTGTTGAGAAGGTAAGCATGTCTGGCTGTATTCTGAAAATCACCTAGGCCCTTGAGTAAGTGTAATTCCCATTTAAAAAAAAAATATATATATATTTTTAAATCCTGTTGCTTTATTCAGGTAGAAATTATAGTAGAACTCTTATCTCATACCCCAAGGGTGGGCAATCTTTTTGGCTCGAGGGCCACATTGGTATTTCGAAATTGAGGGCTGCACATATTAGTTTGTCAAAATCAATGTGGCCTACAAAAATTGCACACAGTTGAAAATATGTCGGTCCATTATCCTTTCTAAATTTTTACTTTTTAAAAACTCAAACCTCCCGTGGATCGGCTTGAACAGGCCTGCAGGCCATAGTTTGCCCACCGCTGTCAGTCATTCTCCATCTCCTCACTCATCACTCTGTCCTGCAGGGATTCAGAGAGGCCTGTGAGAAAGGCCCTCTGACTGGTCACAAGATCTCAGGTATCAAGTTCCTATTGGAAGACGGAGCGCATCACATGGTGGACTCGAATGAGATCTCCTTCATCCGTGCAGGGGAGGGTGCTCTTAAACAAGGTGGGTGTCAACCAACCAGAATACACCCTTGTTGATCTCCCTCTATACTTTTTCCATGCTTCTCAGCTTTTTGACAAACCTACTGAATGTCTCCTCTCTCGGTAGCCATGGAGAAGGCCAACGTTGCCGTGCTGGAGCCAATCATGTCAGTAGAAATTGTGGCGCCCGATGAGTTCCAAGGGACTGTCATCGCCGGGGTCAACCGTCGCCATGGCGTCATCAGTGGGCAGGATGGGGCGGAGGGCTACTTTACTTTGTATGCTGATGTGAGTGCAGCTCTGTCCTACTCATACTTCCTATGCCCTTTTTATTTCTGGAAAGACAGGATAGGTTAAACGTCTGTCCAGTCACTGTGTATTTGATGGTTAATCTCCATTTCCTCTCCCCAGATTCCACTGAATGACATGTTTGGTTACGCCACAGAGCTCCGGTCCTGTACAGAGGTAAGGCACTGGCTGCTCTAGTCGGATGTCAAGACGTCATAAAAATAAAGGACACGAAGCCATATATTTTCAATGATATTGAGTTTGTATTTCCAATGTTTTTGTTAGACTACTTACTTTAGTCCAAAGAAATTAACTATGATCCTTTCTGGAGGACTGATGTGGGGGTGTGTGTTGTGTCCAGGGGAAAGGAGAGTACACCATGGAGTACAGCAGATACCAGCCCTGTCTGCCTGGCACTCAGGAGGAGCTCATCAACAAATACCTGGAGTCAACAGGACAGCTGCCTGCCAAGAAGGGGAAGTGGAAGAACTGAGCGTGGACCACCCCCACACACACAATCACTGAATTGTAAACACATTGCAGTACTGCAATGGAATGCTCGACAAACACAAACAGCGCTCAACCTGCTGTAAACATACTGGGCCCTGCCTTACCAAGGTGGGTGTATTATATCGTATGTGCATTCAAAATGCTACAAATGGTCAGACAGATGACCAAGTGATTTCCTTGATTCACCCTCGTTTTCCGTCATACTCTCGTCCTAAAGTATCTATTTTCATTTGGCCTCGGCTCTCCAGCAAACAGCCTTGTCCCCACAGCCTAGCAGTTATTATGAAGACTTGAGGCGAGCTCAAAGTTTGGACTTCAACTTGGGCATGTATATTAACTGGTTTTGTACTATGTACAGCATGTTGTTATAATGAAGATGATTAAATAAGATTTATCTAATTCAGTGGTTCCCAAAGTTTTTGAAGTCCCGTGCACCTTCAAACAGTCAACCTCCAGCTGCTTACTCTAGCACCAGGGTCAGGGTACTCTCAAATTTGTTTTTTTGCCATCATTGCAAGCCTGCCACACGCACACACTATACGATACATGTATTAAAAACATGAGAATGAGTGTGAGGAGTTGTCACAACCTGGCACGTGGGAAGTGAGGAAGTGCGCTTATAGGACTAGGGCACAAATAATCAATAATTCTGCTGTCTTAAATAAAACTTTATTTGTTCATTGAAAATTGTGAATAACTCACTACAGGTTAATGAGAAGGGTGTGCTTGAAAGGATGCACATAACTCTGCAATGTTGGGTTGTATTGGAGAGAGTCTCAATCTTAAATAATTTTCCACACACAGTCTGTGCCTGTATTTAGTTCTCATGCTAGTGAGGGCCGAGAATCCACTCTCACATAGGTACGTGGTTGCAAAGGGCATCAGTGTCTTAACAGCGCGATTTGCCAAGGCAGGATACTCTTGAGCGCAGCCCAATCCAGAAATCTGGCAGTGGCTTCTGATTTTAAATTACATTTTAACAGAACCAGAACGAACCGCTTGTTGCAATTTTGATGAGGATCTCTTGCTCAGATATCAGTAAGTGGACTGGAGGCAGGGCATGAAAGGCATAACGAATCCAGTTGTTTGTGTCATCCGTTTCGGGGAAAGTATCTCCGTAATTGCGCACCCAACACTTCGCTGTATCACATTTGACATTGTCCGTAAGCTTGAGTTCATTTGCACACAAAAAAATGATGGAAAGACATGTTGTCCTTGTTAATGCAGACAGAGAAGACCTCCAATTTCATAATCATAGCCTCAATTTTGTCCCCCACATTGAATATAGTTGTGGAGATTCCCTGTAATCCTAGATTCAGATCATTCAGTTGAGAAAAACATCAGCCAGATAGGCCAGTCCTGTGAGAAACTCAACATCATGCAAGCGGTCAGACAAGTGAAAATTATGGTCAGTAAAGAAAATTATAAGCTCATTTCTCTTTTTTTTTTTTTTAAACGTGTCATCTTTGCCCCTTGATAACTAGCGCACTTCGGTATGTTGTAAAAGTGTTACATTGTCGCTGCCCATATCATTGCATAGTGCAGAAAATACAGGAGTTCAGGGGCCATGCTTTAAAAGTTTACCGTTTTCACTGTAGTGTCCAGAACGTCTTTCAAGCTGTCAGGCATTCCTTTGGCAGCCAGACCCCTCAGTGGATGCTGCAGTGTACCCAACTGGCGTTGAGAGCAACTGCTTGCACGCACGTTACCACTCCACTATGTCTCCCTGTTGTGGCTTTTGCGCCATCAGTACAGATACCAACACATCTTGACCACCAAAGTCCATTTGATGTCACAAAGCTGTCCAGTACTTAAAAAATATTGTCTCCTGGTTTCCAGAAGAGGATGTCTTCCTTAATTGAACCCCCATAAACGTAATGGACATACAGTGCCTTGCGAAAGTATTCGGCCCCCTTGAACTTTGCGACCTTTTGCCACATTTCAGGCTTCAAACATAAAGATATAAAACTGTATTTTTTTGTGAAAAATCAACAACAAGTGGGACACAATCATGAAGTGGAATGACATTTATTGGATATTTCAAACTTTTTTAACAAATCAAAAACTGAAAAATTGGGCATGCAAAATTATTCAGCCCCTTTACTTTCAGTGCAGCAAACTCTCTCCAGAAGTTCAGTGAGGATCTCTGAATGATCCAATGTTGACCTAAATGACTAATGATGATAAATACAATCCACCTGTGTGTAATCAAGTCTCCGTATAAATGCACCTGCACTGTGATAGTCTCAGAGGTCCGTTAAAAGCGCAGAGAGCATCATGAAGAACAAGGAACACACCAGGCAGGTCCGAGATACTGTTGTGAAGAAGTTTAAAGCCGGATTTGGATACAAAAGATTTCCCAAGCTTTAAACATCCCAAGGAGCACTGTGCAAGCGATAATATTGAAATGGAAGGAGTATCAGACCACTGCAAATCTACCAAGACCTGGCCGTCCCTCTAAACTTTCAGCTCATACAAGGAGAAGACTGATCAGAGGTGCAGCCAAGAGGCCCATGATCACTCTGGATGAACTGCAGAGATCTACAGCTGAGGTGGGAGACTCTGTCCATAGGACAACAATCAGTCGTATATTGCACAAATCTGGCCTTTATGGAAGAGTGGCAAGAAGAAAGCCCTTTCTTAAAGATATCCATAAAAAGTGTCGTTTAAAGTTTGCCACAAGCCACCTGGGAGACACACCAAACATGTGGAAGAAGGTGCTCTGGTCAGATGAAACCAAAATTGAACTTTTTGGCAACAATGCAAAACGTTATGTTTGGCGTAAAAGCAACACAGCTCATCACCCTGAACACACCATCCCCACTGTCAAACATGGTGGTGGCAGCATCATGGTTTGGGCCTGCTTTTCTTCAGCAGGGACAGGGAAGATGGTTAAAATTGATGGGAAGATGGATGGAGCCAAATACAGGACCATTCTGGAAGAAAACCTGATGGAGTCTGCAAAAGACCTGAGACTGGGACGGAGATTTGTCTTCCAACAAGACAATGATCCAAAACATAAAGCAAAATCTACAATGGAATGGTTCAAAAATAAACATATCCAGGTGTTAGAATGGCCAAGTCAAAGTCCAGACCTGAATCCAATCGAGAATCTGTGGAAAGAACTGAAAACTGCTGTTCACAAATGCTCTCCATCCAACCTCACTGAGCTCGAGCTGTTTTGCAAGGAGGAATGGAAAAAAATGTCAGTCTCTCGATGTGCAAAACTGATAGAGACATACCCCAAGCGACTTACAGCTGTAATCGCAGCAAAAGGTGGCGCTACAAAGTATTAACTTAAGGGGGCTGAATAATTTTGCACGCCCAATTTTTCAGTTTTTGATTTGTTAAAAAAGTTTGTAATATCCAATAAATGTCGTTCCACTTCATGATTGTGTCCCACTTGTTGTTGATTCTTCACAAAAAAATACAGTTTTATATCTTTATGTTTGAAGCCTGAAATGTGGCAAAAGGTCGCAATGTTCAAGGGGGCCGAATACTTTCGCAAGGCACTGTATACCAGGAGCTGTGCCAGGCCCGCCATGTCGGTTGACTCATCCAGCTGTAACGCATAGAATTCACTGGCTTTTAGGTGAAGCGGTAATTGTTTCAAAACATCTCCTGCCATGTCACTGATGCGTCATGAAACAGTGTTGTTTCATGAAGGCATTGTCTTTATAGTTTTTCTTGGCCTTTCCCCCAGCATTGTCCCAGCCATATCCGCAGCAGCAAGAAGAATGAAGACCTCCACAATAGTATGGGGCTTGCCTGTCCTAGCCACTCGGTAGCTCACCATATAAGACGCTTCTAGCTCCTTCTTATTAATGGTATCTGTTGCTTTTATACATGTCTTAAAACCTGAAAGTCATCTTAATTCTCGCTCAAAAAACTCCTTTGATTTATTTTTCAAATTGGCATGTTTTGTTTCTAAATGTCTGCTCAAGTGTGAAGGTTTCATCGAGGGAGGGGGAAACTCACCGAAATGTATAGCCCAGTTGCTAAAAATATAAATGGGCTGTTTAAAAATGTGATTTCTTTTTTTTAACAAAAATAAATATTTTATTTTTAATAACCGTTTCACCAGGGTGTCATTGTTCCTTCATTTATTTAGCAGATGGTTGTGTGGTTGACGTTAGAATTTTGTTGCCTGAATTTGATATAATCTGGAAGACAGGAAAGCACAACTTGGTTGTGAAATACTATCTAATATGTATCACAACAAGAAGCTGGACAAGGTTAAGTCAAAGCAGTATTTTCATGCAAAACAAACTGGAGACTCATTCTGCATGTTATGTAGGCCTATGCTGATGTGCCTCCTCTGAGTAGTGGATTCTAGGGGTTTGTAGCTCACTCACCTCTGTAGTTGTCTGTGTCTCCTCGCTCAGAGGAACACTGTTTGGGTGTTGATCAGACCCCACTGGTGGTCCTGACCCAGTTCTGACAGTCACTGTCGGGTTCCCATGGACCACGGTCGGAACAACCAGAAGGATAAGTAGCGTCCAGTCCATACTCCACACTGTAAGATCTGAAAACTAATGCCAGAGAGGATTGAGGAGTCCTCCTAAGGAATGCAAACTGATCCCAGTTCAGGGTTATGTAAGAGGAAGGATATGGAGTGAGAGGAAACAGACTGTCCAGACTCAGCTGCCTGTTCTGTTTACTTGGTCTTTATCAAAACAAACTGCTCTTCTGCAATTCTGAGTCTCATATAGGCCTACACATTTAACACCGAGTAGAGCTGTCCTCTGGATAAGTTATTTCTGTAAAGGTGCAGTTCAGTAAGAACTGTGATATTCCAGTTTAAAGATATTTCCACACTGTGGATGTTATTTTAAAGTAATAATGCTATTTTAAAGTAAGAGCTTTTTGTAAGAGAACTCCTGGGCCTTCATATCAACATTGAGTAGAAACTATTCTAAAATACTACTTAAACGGAATTTAGAAATTGTGTGACTTATCAAACAACCCTACAAGCGTCATAAGCACACCAGTAGGAGGTAACCATTGATAAATACCAATTGTTCTCAGCCTCAGTGCTAGTGCACGACCTTGGCTGTTTGCATGTAGAAACGCCCCTAATGAACCATATATGGTCAAAACCATCCATTTAAAGCCCGTGGGGAATATACAACGCCATACCATGAAACACAAAGGCGCAACCTATAAAAGCTAATAGATTTATTTCAGACTGAAATAGAATGGCTAGTGTCAGAGATTGAGTACAACCAAAAGGTTTTATTTGGCTCGCTCAGTTATGGCTTGACCAGTAAAAAAAAAGAAAAACATCTACAAAGAGAGGACCATTAGGACAAGTCAAGTTGCTTTAGCAATGGCAAATATACTTGAGTAGGCAACTCTCACTAATAA
Source organism: Oncorhynchus tshawytscha (assembly GCF_018296145.1). Classification (NCBI taxonomy): domain Eukaryota; kingdom Metazoa; phylum Chordata; class Actinopteri; order Salmoniformes; family Salmonidae; genus Oncorhynchus; species Oncorhynchus tshawytscha. The sequence goes on along the minus strand of NC_056442.1, from coordinate 19,032,382 downwards.
GCCATCCATCCTCAACCGCTCCCACCTGTAGGCGTATAGGCCAACAATACTGTTGTGCGTTCCACCTAGCCACCTTATTCAGCAGCGGAAGTGGAAGCCTTTGCTGTTTACATATAAATCGTTTTAAGATGGTGATTGTACCGGTTTGTGGGTGCCTTCTATTGCTCCGTTCGTATTTGGGAACCCATTGATGGCATGATGGCAAAGAAACCCCTCTTGACTTCAACCTGTTGTGCGATATTGTATGCGTTACTGTTCGTTTTGCTGATGATTTGTATCCAAAACATTGGACCGAGGTAAAAACAGATTCAAGTTGGATATTCGCCTGTAGATTTCCTTACGTCCACCAACAGTAGTTAGGGGCCGTCAACATAGTGACAAATCACATTTTTCAAATTTCAATAGCTCTTTAACCATTACTCCTAAAACTTTCAAAACTGGTTCGAGTTAATCCGATGGCATCGACACACATTGCACACACTTTTATTTTGGTTGGTTTACATCTCACACTATTTTAAATAATTGATTTACATTTTGGAAATTCAATAGCGCCTTGGTAATGTGACCCACACACCTCAAACAAGGTTCATAATGTACACTCAGTGGGCCTACACATTGGACACACTATTGTTTGTCCATTTGCATCTCATCAGATCTTTAAAATTTCAATAGCTCCTTAGTCTTATGACCTACAACCCTCAAACTACTTTCAGAATATCCAGTGAGTAGCCTTATATGTGGCAAACCTTTTGTTTGTCCATTTTCATCTCACATGATTTTACATCAATTTTCAACGTTTTTTATGTTTCTAATTTCAATAGCTCCTTGGTCATGTGACCTACAACCCTCAAACTGCTGTCAGAATATGCACTGAGTAGCCTTATATGTAGCACAAACTTTTGTTTGTCCATTTTCATCTCACACGATTTTACATTAATTGTTCAAACTTTCAAATGTCAATAGCTCCTTGGTCACGTGACCTACTGGACTCAAACCAGGTTCAGAATGTACACTCAGTGGGCCTACACATTGCACACCCTGTAGTTTGTCCATTTTCATCTCACACGATTTTACATGAATTTTGTCAACCTTAAAATGGCAATAGCTCCTTGGTCATGTGGCCAACTGACCTCAAACAAGGTTCAGAATGTCCACTGACTACCCTTCTATATTGCACACTCTTTAGTTTGTCCATTTTCATCTCACACAGGTTTACATTAATTTTTAAATGTTTTTAATTTCAATAGTTCCCTGGTCATGTGATCTACTGACCTCAAACAAGGTTCAGAATATCCACTGACTAGCCTTATACATGGCACACCCTTTTGTTTGTCCATTTTCATCTCACACGATTTTACATTAATTTCCTGTTCTGTTCCCCTGAAGGACAGTGTCAAACACACCTATTCACTTGGGCCTTCTCCCTGGGGCCTTCCTGACCTCCAAGCAGGGCCCCATTGACCTGGTGACCCCTGACTCCAGGTTTCTAGGACTACACTCCCTGCCCACCTGCCTGCCCTCTCCCTGGGCCTGAGAGTGTATAGCTTACTCCCTGGAACTACAGACCTCCAGGCCTCCACACCTGCTCTCAACACCCCTCTCACTGGGCATCACCCATCACTGCGTCCCTGCCGGGAATCAGCCATTTCCATAACCTTGCCCACCAGGCGAACCGGGGCACCCACACTTAAGCACCAAAGACTAAGTCGGGCTCCCGAGTGGCACAGCTGTATAAGATACCGCATCTCAATGCAAGAGGCGTCACTGGAGTACCTGGTTCGAATCCAGGCTGCATCACATCCAGCTGTGATTGGGAGTCCCATAGGGCAGAGCACAATTGGCCCAGCGTCGTCCGGATTTGTCCGGCAACTCACCCGGCCGCACCCCAACTCCATCACGAATGGCTCTACTCACCTGAGGCAGGCTATCCCGGGCCAACCGAAGATCCGTGGTGCTACGGTATCGTTACGTTTAGGGGGGATTCTGACTTCGAGGCGTTCAGTCAAAATCCCACAGATAGTAGCTTCGCACATATACCAAATGTGTTGGGGTGATTTGAGTGAGACCGTGACAGGTGGGTATGCTCCTTTGAATTTCATCAAGTTGACATTCATCAGATGTCAACCTCCCTCCCCAGACAAGCTGGAGATACCTCTAGATTCATGCAATGCCTTATCACTGCGGGGCCAATGGGTTTACTCTCTGCCTCAAATCTTATGAGTGTTGTTGTCCTGTCAAGGTCAGGATTTGTTTACATTTCATTGAATTTCTTCACTTTGACATTCAGAGCACTGGGCAGAAATCACATCGTGTCAACACCCACCTCGGGCCTTTGCGATGCTTTGTATTAATTAAACAGTCGGATTCCCTTGGTCCGCACCAGTTCTAAGTCAGCTGCTAAAGCCGTAGCTGGGGAGATCCGTGAGAAGGGCCCGGCGTGCATCCAGAGTCGCCATCACCAACCACCGGACCCAACCCCCCCACCAGTCTGCCTTCGGCCCGCCGACAGATGCCACCCCAATGTACCCCCGCACGCAGCCACTTGTGAGACCACGCACGAGAGACCGCGAGATGGGCAGCACAACGAACATCCTACGGTGGCGAGAGGAGGGCGACAGAGTGACTGCTCCCCCCGCCGCGGCTCGAGCCCCTCTTTGTACCCCAGCCCGACCGACCCAGCCCTTAGAGCCAATCCTTATCCCGAAGTTACGGATCTGACTTGCCCACTGAGTGTACATTCTGAACCTTGTTTGAGGTCAGTAGGTCACGTGACCAAGGAGCTATTGAAATTCTAAAGTTTACAAAATTCATGTAAAACCATGTGAGATGTAAATGGAAAAACTAAAGGATGGGGAATGTGTAGCCCCACTGAGTGTACATTCTGAAACTGGTATGAGTCCAGTATGGTTACATGACCAAGGAACTATTGAAATTAGAAAGTTTGATTGTCTCTAGACTCTAGAGCAGGGGTGTCAAACTCATTCCATGGAAGGCCAAAGCTGTGTTCGAATACCCATACTAACATACTGTATACTACATACTTAATGAGTATATACTACATACTTTAAACTATTAGTTAATTTTAGCATACTGTAAACTAACCGTATGCTTTCAGTTTGCATGTAGACTCTAGAGCAGGGGTGTCAAACTCATTCCATGGAAGGCCAAAGCTGTGTTCGAATACCTATGCTAACATACTGTATACTACATACTCAATGAGTATATACATACTATATACTATTAGTTCATTTTAGTATACTGTAAACTAACAGTCTGCTTTCAGTTTGCATGTCTACTGGATGTTGATGCTGTTACTATGCAAACACTTGCAAACATCAGCAAAAAAGCTAATTGTTGCCAGCAGCACAATTACAGTCACCAATGCTCTGGATAACATGAACACTGCCTAACCAGCTCTGCTAGGGTAAGTAAAATAGTCAGTGGTCTCATTGGTGTCAAATCAAATCAAATCAAATTTTATTTGTCACATACACATGGTTAGCAGATGTTAATGCGAGTGTAGCGAAATGCTTGTGCTTCTAGTTCCGACAATGCAGTAATAACCAACAAGTAATCTAACTAACAATTCCAAAACTACTGTCTTATACACAGTGTAAGGGGATAAAGAATATGTACATAAGGATATATGAATGAGTGATGGTACAGAGGAGCATAGGCAAGATACAGTAGATGGTATCGAGTACAGTATATACATATGAGATGAGTATGTAAACAAAGTGGCATAGTTAAAGTGGCTAGTGATACATGTATTACATAAGGATGCAGTCGATGATATAGAGTACAGTATATACGTATGCATATGAGATGAATAATGTAGGGTAAGTAACATTATATAAGGTAGCATTGTTTAAAGTGGCTAGTGATATATTTACATTTCCCATCAATTCCCATTATTAAAGTGGCTGGAGTTGAGTCAGTGTCAGTGTCAGTGTCAGTGTGTTGGCAGCAGCCACTCAATGTTAGTGGTGGCTGTTTAACAGTCTGATGGCCTTGAGATAGAAGCTGTTTTTCAGTCTCTCGGTCCCAGCTTTGATGCACCTGTACTGACCTCGCCTTCTGGATGATAGCGGGGTGAACAGGAAGTGGCTCGGGTGGTTGATGTCCTTGATGATCTTTATGGCCTTCCTGTAACATCGGGTGGTGTAGGTGTCCTGGAGGGCAGATAGTTTGCCCCCGGTGATGCGTTGTGCAGACCTCACTACCCTCTGGAGAGCCTTACGGTTGTGGGCGGAGCAGTTGCCGTACCAGGCGGTGATACAGCCCGCCAGGATGCTCTCAATTGTGCATCTGTAGAAGTTTGTGAGTGCTTTTGGTGACAAGCCAAATTTCTTCAGCTTCCTGAGGTTGAAGAGGCGCTGCTGCGCCTTCTTCACGATGCTGTCTGTGTGAGTGGACCAATTCAGTTTGTCTGTGATGTGTATGCCGAGGAACTTAAAACTTGCTACCCTCTCCACTACTGTTCCATCGATGTGGATAGGGGGGTGTTCCCTCTGCTGTTTCCTGAAGTCCACAATCATCTCCTTAGTTTTGTTGACTTTGAGTGTGAGGTTATTTTCCTGACACCACACTCCGAGGGCCCTCACCTCCTCCCTGTAGGCCGTCTCGTCGTTGTTGGTAATCAAGCCTACCGCTGTTGTGTCGTCCGCAAACTTGATGATTGAGTTGGAGGTGTGCGTGGCCACGCAGTCGTGGGTGAACAGGGAGTACAGGAGAGGGCTCAGAACGCACCCTTGTGGGGCCCCAGTGTTGAGGATCAGCGGGGTGGAGATGTTGTTGCCTACCCTCACCACCTGGGGGCGGCCCGTCAGGAAGTCCAGTACCCACTTGCACAGGGCGGGGTCGAGACCCAGGGTCTCGAGCTTGATGACGAGCTTGGAGGGTACTATGGTTTTGGATGCTGAGCTGTAGTCGATGAACAGCATTCTCACATAGGTATTCCTCTTGTCTGGAAGTAGCTAGCAAGCTAGCCAACATTAGCTTGGGTGATTGACTGCCGTTGTAAGGTCAGAACGCTCAAAACAACCCTACTCCTCAGCCCAAGCTTCCAATTTAAGAACACACCCAAAGTCATAAAATGTCTAACTAGTAATTTGTTATGCTAACTAGCTAGCAAGAGTTTGCATAGCAACAGCATCAACTTCCAGTAGACATGCGAAGAGCTAGTACGCTCAACTGAAAGCATACTGTTCGTTTACAGTATAGTAAAATGAGCTAATGAGCTAGACAAGTCAGTTAAGAACAAATTCTTATTTCAATGACAGCCTAGGAACAGTGGGTTAACTGATTGTTCAGGTGCAGAACAACAGATTTGTACCTTGTCAGCTCAGGGATTTGAGCTTGCAACCTTACCTAGTCCAACACTCTAACCCCTAGGCTACCCTGCCGCCCCAATGGCAAAAGGAGGTTCATGGAAATTATGTCATTGGGTTTCTATAGTAACAACTCAATCACACCTGAGCTGTGTTCAAATACCCATACTAACATACTGTATACTACATTCTTAATGAGTACATACTATATACTATTAGTTCATTTTAGTATACTGTAAACGAATGGTATCCTTTCAGTTGAGTGTACTAGCGCTTCGCCTGTTTACCGGAAGTTGATGCTGTTGCTATGCAACCTCTTGCTAGCTTGTTAGCATAACAAATTACTAGCAAGACATTTTACGACTTTGAGCGTGTTCGTACATTCAATCTGGAGTGCCCTTTGGGCGTTTGTAAATTCAGTGTTGTCACTCACTAAAACTATAAATAATCATGAAAAAAAACAATTTATTCAAATGAAATAAAATAATTAACAAAAACTATACTAAAACTATTATCTTTGATTCCAAAATAAAATATAAAGCCATCATTAATTATATTCAGATTTAGTAAAAAAAAAACATTTGGCTAAAATCTAATGGAGTTTTTAAGCTTCTGAATCTGGTGGGTCACATTGAGATTGATTTTATAATTTAAAGGTAGATTTTCTTTTAGCAGCACCGCAGATATTGAGATGAGCGTGATGCAAGGCTCTTATACAATCAAACAGAGTATCTGTTCATGTGCACGGGTGCGCTTCACACCGCTACGTGGTAGCTACGGGACCAAAACAGTGGCAAGAGGTGACCTCCCAAAAAACTAACTATACAACACGTCTCCTAGCCTCCCACAGACGACTTTCTGTCCCTATCACAAAAAGAAGTAATATAAAAACAAAATATAAATATTTTTATAAAACTTACTCAAAGAAGTGGGGATTCCTTAAAAGTGTTGGTTGTCATTCAACGAAAGACAACTAGTTTACATGCACAATTTCTTACTTGAGAAATACTGCACCAAACATCTTAGATGTAAAACTGCACAACTAAGACCTCCCTGGCAAAAATGTATTGATTTATCTTAAATTCATTCATACTATTACTGGCTGTTGTTGCTACGGCATCTCAAGTGGGACAAAGAGCAATATCACGGTTCTATTTTTTTCTTGTTTTTCTAGCAAAGGTCTTTTTAAGGGAGTATGCGATTCAGAGTTATGCTAGGAGCAAACTGAACCTAGTACGCTGGCGCCTTTAGGGTCATGTATAAAAAAAGGGTTTAGTTGACAGTCACAAACGATGCACACGCTTCACTGGGGCAGAAGGTTTGTGTGTTGTGATTCATTCTGAATGGCCATTTGAGGTATGGTAGATGGCTCATTTCAGCTAGTTTTATCTTGTTCTTGATACCATGTCTTGTTTTGAGGTGTTTTGACTGATATGTTTAAAAAAAATGGCTAGCTGGCTAACCAACAACTGTAATGACGTATTTGAGACAAGTGCTCATTGTTCAACTGTATATTTGGAGACTTAATATAGTTTACATAAATCTAAGGGCGCGTTCGTAAATTCACCCTGGCTTTCTACGCCGATTTCAGATCGCTCTCGTCTGAGTGTGCCAGAGTGCAGAATAACTGATGAATTTACAAACGCTCAACACCCATCGAATATGGCTGGCGTCAGTAAACATCTGCAAAAAAACGTCAATTGTTGCCAGGGGCACAGTTACAGTCACCAACTCTCTGGATAACATGAAAACAGCATAACCAGCTCTGCTAGGCCAAGTACAATGGTTCTCTCGTTTGTCTGGAACTAGCTAGCTAACTTTAGCCAATTAGCTTGGGTGTTTGAATGCCATTGGGAGGTCAGAACGCTCAGATAAACCCTACTCCCCAGCCAGTGTGCGCTTTAACATAACACTGAGTGAAACACTCTGAATTTACAAACGCCCAGGGCGAATTTACGAATGCACCCTAAGCCAACCCTGTCTGTTTTGCCCCATAGTTGCGCACGTCAACCTACCTGTCTATAACGTAATTGAAATGCATTAATGAACATTGAAACTACCCCCCCCACCCCCCAAAAAATATACAAAAATAAAACAATGACCAGAAAATTGAATACACTTTAATAATCAATTAATGATATTTTTCATCAAATAGTGGAATGTTATGATTCCCTCTCTTTACAGTTAAATGTCCCATCTAGCCATCTTCAAAACCCATTATCCAACCAACCACATTGAAATTCCAGGAATACAAACAAAACATAAAAACAAAAATGAAACCCCTACATGTTGTTCTTATGATGAAGTGGACTTTAAAAGAGACCATTCGCTCATCGTGTGAGTAAATGACTGACTGGAGTCATGAGAGGGAGGTGGTGTCACTGGCAGCAGAATCATCCTTGCAATAGGACCAAAGTATTCCTTCTATTGATGTTGGTTTGATGACTGAAGGCAGAAGACAGAACTTATATGGACCACAGTATACTGATCGGATCTCCCTTTTCAACAACATAAGTTTGTAAATAGTATTGAGCTTTCAATTGGTTACTTTTCAAGAACTCCTATAGCCACAAATGCAGTGGTTAGCCTTGTGAATTGGCTGTTCTTTTCATGGGTTGTCTCTGTCTGGTTTTCAATAACTATGCCTATGTTGGGAAGAGATGAACAGTTCGTCCTTGAGATGAGTAGAATTTTGAAAGGGGGGGAAAGAAAATGCCAAAAACCATTTACAGTGCTGATGTTTACTGCATTTCTAGGTATGTCTACAGAACACAAAGGGATAAGTTAAAACACAATGAGAGAACAGGTTAATGTCAACTGCTAGAGGACTAGCTGGACAGGTCTACGCAGCCATATTGGATGCTTACTCTTTTCAATCTAAAGTTTCTTAATACCACAGCCAACACCTGAAGCTACATATTGAGATAAACCAATCCAATGAAAAAAAAACAACAACCTGCTTTTAGTGGGTAAACAGGCGGCATTAAAATTGGTTTCTGGTGAACATGTGGTCTTTCATGTTTCTAATCATAACTACATGGCTAGTCCTGCTTTCTTAAATCTGGTCCAATGTTTAATGTTAAATGTATAAAAGACTAAATGGCTCTGGTAGAGGATGCATGATTCTTTGGGGTTGGGGATGACTAATTTCTCAACCTCAAAAGTAGGGCGATGAACCAGCTGAATACTGACCAGCTCAGCCACCAGGGTCATGTTGATTAGGCACCAAACGGAAGGAAACTGACTGAATCAGGGAGGGACTACCTTGGACTTGTAGAATTAGAAAAGGCTCTTTAGTTTTCCGCAAATGAGAAAGGATACGTTTTTGTTGCAAAAGGGTGGGATTTTCTCTCTCCCTGTTGTGCGTCCTAACGAACACGTCACTGATGCGTGTTTGTAGCTAGTACCATCCCCCCCACCACATAATCAAGAGCACCACCCATCTCCCTCTGCTGCCAATTTAGTCATGGTTTGACTTCCCGCCTCTCCTCGGCAGACAACAGCATGTTTCGCTGCCTGTTAAATTTTGTTTTCTATATATATTACACACACAGTAGATTTCTCTCTCTCATACAAACATAAATACACCAATACTGCGCTCCGCCGTTGGAGGGGCTTTTGAAGAGTTGAGTCCAGTTGATGTGTAGTCTCAAATGTTACACAGGCGGGCGAGTATTTATTTTGTCTTCTCCGGAGCTTGACGTAGATTTTTGATTTTTACAGGATCTCGTATTTGTCGACAAGGAACGAAGTTTCTAAAGAGAATTTTACTGGTGCGTCTCCTTCTACGTGAGTCACTTTGGCAACCTGAGGGAATAGGAGAAAAAGGTAATGTGATGAGTGAAATGCAGGGATAGCAATGTCAGCAAGAGCATTGTGTTCCATCTTTGACTGTAGGCCTAAATGTGCATAGTTAGTAAGCATCAACGTAAAAAGGGGAACTTGCCTGTATGTCGCAGTAATTGCGTATGGATACGAAGGACACGTTGACAGGGAAAAAGTCGTTGGGTTGCCCGGCGATACTGAACTCGAGGCTGCCGCTTTTGTTTTTGGCATCTATGACGGGTAGGCTCCACTCTAGAACGTTCCGTCTGCTGTCATGCTTATATTCTCCATCCACATCTCCTACCACAGGTGCCCCAACTCCAGACCTACACCAGGATATACACCCATATACTGTAAACAACGCATCCATCAACTTCAGGCTGTCTCTAACTCTCAATGATCGGCTATGAAAAGCCAACTGACATTTACTCCTGGAGGTGCTGACCGATTGCCCCCTCTACAACCACTGATTGTTATTATCTGACCCTGCTGGTCATCTATGAACGTTTGAACATCATAGCCATGTTCTGTTAAAATCTCCACCCGGGAACAGCCAGAAGAGGACTGGCCACCCCTCTCTAGGTTTCTTCCAAGGTTCTGGCCTTTCTAGGGAGTTTTTCCTAGCCACCGTGCTTCTACACCTGCATTGCTTGCCGGGTAGGGTTTTAGTCTGGGTTTCTGTACAGCACTTTGTGACACCGGCTGATGTAAATTGGGCTTTATAAATACATTTGATTGATTGGTTTACCGGACACAAATGAAGCATAGTCTAAGACTAAAATACACCTCAATGGAGGAACTCCATTGCACATGCTTCTTAGTCTAGGGCTAACTTAAATCTGTCTCTGGGAAACCAGACAATAGAGAACCCAGCAAGGTTGTTATACAGTCACAACAATACAATAAAATATAACATTTTATCACCCATGCACTCACGGTATAGGGATAGCAATAACTACATCGTTGAGTTCAAGGCTCTCCTCCTGTAGTTCATATTCAATGTTCACGTCGCAGCCAGTAGCACTCTCTGAAGGCCAGCAGTTTACTACAGACAAAACAAAAAGGTGCATAAAATAAATCATACCACAATAACTGCAGATAACAGATGGTGCCGGCAGGATGACAGGTTGAATGAGACTCACTGGTTAGAGGTATGAGGGCCTCATCTGTGCTTTGGAGTCTCCACTTCAGCACCCCCACATCATTGTTGAGGGGGAAAGACTTCTCTGGGTTCTTCAGACCAATCACAGAGTCTGAAGTGAAGAGCTTCTTATCCACATTGGGATGTGTCTAAATACCAGGGGAGATGCAATCAATTTCAACAGTGGACATACATTAATATATCTGATATGGAATGAATTGTTACATAAATCTAATACATAGGGCCATGTTCAGTAGGAGCACACAGGGAGAAACATTTTGAAATGGAATGGTGCTGGGGTTACTAGTCAAATAAGAACACGGGATTTTTTGCAACATTGTGCCCTAATGAACACCACCCATGAGCCTTTACAAAAGGTCATGGGTCAGTCTGGATTGGAACAACTCACCTGCAGTTGTACTCCCTTCTTGTCGTAGTTGTTGACCATCAGGCGGATGCGGCCAACCTTGTCGTCGGTCACTCTCAGCGTGATCATGCCCAGGAGCTCCATGTTCTGTAGACCTCCGTCACGTCCACAGGTCAGACTGATCTTCTCCTCAACTCTCATGTGGACACTGAGGAAAACATATATACACAGGTGTCATCAAGGTTAAGATTGAGGTTTTATCGTCACACACGGGAATTGTGTCAATAGTAAAGCACAGACATTGATTGCAAGATAAAGACCGATGCAAAACCTTGGCTTACTATCAAAAATGAACATTTGAAGAACAGGAATAATGTACCTCTCCACATTAACTGGTGGCGGTAGGACATTGGATGCAAGCGAAGGCATTTTCCCTGTGTTGGACATGATGGTTTCCCCTTCCCCCCTGAGCTTGTCCACAAAGTTGTCCACCTCTTTCCCCCTGGCGCCCAGCTTGAGGGCTTTGCTAGATCCGGTTGGCCTGTGGGAGACACATGATCGTCAGTACCAGCCTCAATCTGTGGCCCAGAGTTTTTCCTGGTCAGGTCACGTTCATGGTGGGAAATTAACACCCGCCAAATGCGGGTAGAAGGGCATTGGTGGGCAAGAACGTCTTTCACCAGCCACGTTGACGGATGGTTACACAGCATTTGGTAACAGTTTTTTTCCAATCCAAAGCCAAAATGTAAACGGTCGAATTCACGAAAGGCTACTCAAGTGTGACACTATCCTCATGTTTCTTGTCTAGTTATAGTTTTGTTCACATGCTAGGTCGTTTTCAATATTAGTTTGAGTTTGCTGCAACTGTCTGCTGCAACTGTCTGCTGCTAGTGCAGAGATTCTCAATCATCTCTGAAAAACAGAGTGCCGTTGCCATAGTAATGGCCCACCCCTTAAAGGGGCAGCTGAATATTTGTCTCACTGAATGAATAAAATATTTCAGGTTACATTGTGTTTGAGCATGGAACACTCCAAAATCCTTTTCATAAAACTTTTAGTCACTCATAATTTAATTGTGCTCCTCAATTTATATATGTTCTCATAAATATCAACTTACATAATCCTTGTAAAAAATGCCAGTGTTAGAGGCCTGAACTAATAATAAATAAGTCGTATCACTTAGCATTTTGTACAGGGCAGGCACTTTGTTGATTCTTAAAATGTTTAATTGTAGAACTGATTATTTGTTTTACTATTCTAACTAAAGGATTGATTTGAACATATATTGGATAAAAGACTTGGGTCACAAAAATTAAATGGAGCAATATACCACATTATTTCTTTCTAGTAATACATTTCTTGTTTTAGAAACATTATAAAGCATACTCGTTTGTCATGTGATTTTTGGTGTAATTATGTCCCAAAAATATTTGGGCTGGTAAAAAAAGAAACTGAGTGGCTAGAAGATTCTCATCTACCTGCCAGTGGTTGTTGGACCAAAAAGTTCATTTCCAACCCTGGTCACGTTATCAGGAAATACTCTGGGGCCAATCTGCCAATCACAATTATACACATAATCAAATTCAACACCTAAATTCCATCATTTGCGTACCTGACTGGGACGGGAGCCATCTTGGGTTTCTCGGATTCGATGATGGTGTCTGTGATGATTGACCCCGAGGACATGCTGCTCATCCCGGTGCTGCCAAACCCGCCGAAGGCCGGCACCTTCTTCCCAGAGCGCTCGGCATCTCGCCTGATCTGCTGCAGCTCTTTGGCCTTTCGCCGCATCTCTGCCTTGGCCTCTCGCTCCTGGGTCTGTGGGGCCGAGCAGATGAGGAGGAACGTTCAAATCATGGTTACTATAAGCTAAAGCCACACACATAAACGTCCTCTGGATGGTATGGGCGCTTTAGCTACAAGTGTCTCACCTCTCTGACTGCCCGGAACACCTTCTCCTCATGAGAGTCCATCTCGGTGAAGGTGCGGATCTGGGCCAGGTTGACGTTCTCCCTGTAGCCCAGGGCCACGATCTCGTCGAAGGCGAATATCAGGTCAAAACAGTGGTCTGAGATCTCCCCTTCCTCCAGCACACGGCAGTACTCCGGGATCTGAAAAGAGAAAAACACAATTGAACGCTTCAATACCAAACCAACAGTCATACGTTTATAGTGGGATATGATCCCATTTGAAGTTATTGGTGGGATGGATGAATTCTGAACTCGGAAGCAGCAGTGGGCTGTTATAGCATTGGGTTATCCCCTGTGCTGCTCCCAGCCTGTCGTGTGTGTGTGTGTGTGTGTGTGTGTGTGTGTGTGTGTGTGTGTGTGTGTGCGTGCGCCCTAAGTACTATGACCACAAAATGATACATTTCCATTGTCTCTGTGTAATGGACCAATAAAGATGTATTGGATAGTATCATACCACGCGTGAGAAGAGCCGCAGCGTCTCCAGATCTTCCAGGATGTTGCTGTTCTTGGTGGTGACCAGCACCATGTAGAGCTTCTCCAACGGCTGGTAGACGTAGCGCACGCTCTCCGTCTCCACAAACGTGTGCTGCTTGCCCATGCCCATGAGCTTGGGGAAGGCGGCCAGAAGGCCCTCGACACGCGTCCGGGTCATCTCTACAAACTGCCGTGACACGATTGCTTTGCCTGCCTTGGTGCACACCGCCGCTGCCAAAAGCACCTGCAGGGAGGACAGAGAGAATCACAAACATACGTTCACAAGTGGGATGTCTTCATTAATGATGACAGAGTGATAGACAGGGTTACCATAAGTGGTACAAGTCTGTTGGCCAAGCAAGGTAGTTATGTGCCAATTTACTCAGATTCCGACGCTACCAATACTTTTGTTTACACTGAACTGACCGGCTTCAGAAACCAATCATGGTTACATTAAGACACCGTGGAGCCGGCATGAGATATGAGTCGGAAAACATGGGAAAACATGGGTTTAGAATGCCACTGCTCTGGCTCCTAGCTAGCATGAGGACGAAAGGACAGTTTTCTGGGAAAAATTGCAGTATTTCAATTCTCTCTATGTATCAGTGTGGAAAGGTACAATTTGGAGTACAGTGGCATATTCCACCCCTGCATTGAGGTACGTTTTCTAACCCATATCTCACGCCAGCTCTATGGTGTCATAATGTAACCATGATTGTGTTCTGACCCCCAGTGCAACTCAGTGTAAACATGTATAAAGATGGGGTCAGAATATGCTGGCTACAATTTACTACAGGTGACAAAATAAAGTATTTTTCAGTCACTTACCATCCCAGAATACCAGGACCAAAGCAAGGCATGATAACGCATTGATCCAAGCGACTTCATTTACTAGATTACCGAGTGCAAATCAATGACAAGGTCATACAGCCACGATCCATTGGTTGATATTTATTGATAACTAGCTAGCTAGTTAACGTTAAATACTTGGCCTTGCTAGGCGAGTTATCAGTAAAAAATAGCTTAGCACAGTTAACAGACAGCAAACAGTAGCAGCCAACCTGTACAATGCAAAGATCTATCACGCTTGTTAAATTGTAGCTAGCTACCTAGTTAGCTAGTAAACTTACTTAGCGTTAGTTATCCAGCTAGCGTTAGTTATCCAGCTAGCGTTAGTTATCCAGCTAGCGTTAGTTATCCAGCTAGCGTTAGTTATCCAGCTAGCGTTAGTTATCCAGCTAGCGTTAGTTATCCAGCTAGCGTTAGTTATCCAGCTAGCGTTAGTTATCCAGCTAGCGTTAGTTATCCAGCTAGCGTTAGTTATCCAGCTAGCGTTAGTTATCCAGCTAGCGTTAGTTATCCAGCTAGCGTTAGTTATCCAGCTAGCGTTAGTTATCCAGCTAGCGTTAGCTATCCAGCTAGCGTTAGCTATCCAGCTAGCGTTAGCTATCCAGCTAGCGTTAGCTATCCAGCTAGCGTTAGCTAACTGAACTAACAACGAGCTGACATTTGTAGTAGTTAGTTAACGACATTAGGTAGCTAAGTTACATTAACTAGCTGCTAAATAATAGTAGTATTCACGTTATATAGTTAACTTAGCTAATAAAGTTGACTGGCTAACATTACCTTTGTGGTTGTCTGGCAAGTGAAGTTTGATTTGCTTTTCATTTTCATTCGTGCCAAGGGGCTAACGTTAGAAAGCTAATGTTTGTTGTTATGATCAAGGTAAAGCGGAAAAGAAGATAAAGCCTTGACATGTGACACGGTGCTCACCATTTTTAGTTTCTCTTTAGGAAAACGATCTTGAATCCCCGATGGTGTTTGCTCAGTCGAGTTCCAGTGTTTCTAAAGCGCCGTTACAAAGAAAATATAGTTGAATTGCTAGTTAAGCTGTGTGTTGCTAGTGTTCAATATGGCAGCCGGGCAGAGCCACGTCTCCAACTAGATGAGTTGCTTCCTTGATAAACCACTAGACCGTCAAAAGTTGCGCGCTGTGTGCTTGATCCATAGAGATAGATAGATAGATAGATAAATAGAGGACTCTTCTTTGGGATTTGGTTGGCGGATCGCATCCAACTGTTAGGCGCATACACTGCCACCTACTGTACTGGTGTGTATTTGACGTGGTAATACAAAATTGGGGGAAAGGAAAATTGCCCTACCAACTATTAGCCCTATCTAAAAAAAAAACACCAACTCATTTCACTATTTAACCATATCCAGTCTTACTCCAGACCAATAGTCTGAGAGGACATAACACTACCACTCAACAACCCCTGCAGCTGTTCTGCAGATGTAAATCCTTGTAATCCCAAGTACTTCTCTGTCACCACAACCTCTATTTTCTGTGACTTTCAATCCATTTCTGCAGTACAATTTACAACCACCGCTATAAAATCCCAAAAAGCCCACCTTACTGAAGCACAAATTATTCCCATCACTCTCTCTTTTGGTCTCTGCCTACTCACAGGAATGCTCTCAGTATCCCTCAACCTGTACCCATCTTCCTCTACGACTCTATTCACTGTTTCGGCATACAACACTTTCTGTACTCCTCTAACCCTGGCAACTTCAATCTGCCTTTCTCTCACAGGACACCTCTGATCTCCAGCCCCATGGGCACCCACAACTAACACACATAACTTTCTCCACCGATACCACACATTCCTTCGTCTCATGCTCTCCGGCACACTTCTCACACCTAGGCATCCCCCCCCTTACACACTGCTGCAACATGCCCATAAACTGTATCAGAATGTATCAAAAACTCAGCATGACAGACACTGTCTTCTCCGCTTCCCCATGCTCTCCACTGGATCTATATCTCATCAAATGGCGGGCGTCACAGACATAGGGAATCTTCAATTTCAATTGATCCTCCTCAACACTTAATGTAACCCTCATTATCACTCATTTCAACAGCACCCTATCCTGAAGATCAAATCAAGTCACAATTTTTGTCCCTAATTGCGTTTTCCAGAGCGCCCACTCACTCTGGGCGGACGAAACACAATAAATCATCACGAGTCCACTCCAAGTTACCTTCACCAACCACTTCTCCACCCAACCTGACACCACATATGGATCAGCCAAAATGCAAGGATCCATTCTCTCTATAAATCTCACTCCATTGGACCAGAATCATCCTAATCATCCTCGGGACAAAGCCCGAACTCTGCAGTCCTCACCGCAGATACTTCATCCTCTCTCTCGCCAGTTTCCATCTCTGAACTACGGGAGCACATATCCCTCTTTTTGCACTTGATGCCAACCTCCCACACCACACCACTTCCCTCTACACTCAACTCCTTAAAGCAGTCATCACTGCTTTAAATTCTATCACAAGAATTTGTAGACAACTGGCCCTCTTTCTGGGACTCACCCACAAACAGGACCAAGCCTGGCCTGTTGAGGAGTGACGGACTCCATCCAAGCTGGAGGGGTGCTCACATCTTATCTATGAACATATACAGGGATCTAACTTCCCTAGCTCCACAATGAAATAGGGTGCAGGCCAGGCAGCTTAGTGGAGTCTGCCACTAGCACAGTCAGTGTAGTCAGCTCAGCTATCCCCATTGAGACCGTGTCTGTGCCTCGACCTAGGTTGGGCAAAACTAAACATGGCGGTGTTCGCCTTAGCAATCTCACTAGAATAAAGACCTCCACCATTCCTGCCATTATTGAAAGAGATCGTGATACCTCACATCTCAAAATAGGGCTACTTAATGTTAGATCCCTCATTTCAAAGGCAGTTATAGTCAATGACCTAATCACTGATCATAATCTTGATGTGATTGGCCTGACTGAAACATGGCTTAAGCCTGATGAATTTACTGTGTTAAATGAGGCCTCACCTCCTGGTTACACTAGTGACCATATCCCCCGTGCACCCCGCAAAGGCGGAGGTGTTGCTAACATTTACGATAGCAAATTTCAATTTACAAAAAAACCCCAGACGTTTTCATCTTTTGAGCTTCTAGTCATGAAATCTATGCAGCCTAGCCAATCACTTTTTATAGCTACTGTTTACAGGCCTCCTGGGCCATATACAGCAATCCTCACTGAGTTCCCTGAATTCCTATCGGACCTTGTAGTCATAGCAGATAATATTCTAATTTTTGGTGACTTTAATATTCACATGGAAAAGTCCACAGACCCACTCCAAAAGTCTTTCGGAGCCATCATCGACTCAGTGGGTTTTGCCCAACATGTCTCTGGACCTACTCACTGCCACAGTCATACTCTGGATCTAGTTTTGTCCCATGGAATAAATGTTGTCGATCTTAATGTTTTTCCTCATAACCCTGGACTATCGTACCACCATTTTATTACGTTTGCAATCGCAACAAATAATCTGCTCAGACCCCAACCAAGGAGCATCAAAAGTCATGCTATAAATTCTCAGACAACCCAAAGATTCCTTGATGCCCTTCCAGACTCCATCTGCCTACCCAAGGAAGTCAGAGGACAAAATCAGTTAACCACCTAACTGAGGAACTCAATTTAACCTTGCGCAATACCCTAGATGCAGTTGCACCCCTAAAAACGAAAAACATTTGTCATAAGAAACTAGCTCCCTGGTATACAGAAAGTACCCGAGCTCTGAAGCAAGCTTCCAGAAAATTGGAACGGAAATGGCGCCACACCAAACTGGAAGTCTTCCAACTAGCTTGGAAAGACAGTACCTTGCAGTATCGAAGAGCCCTCACTGCTGCTCGATCCTCCTATTTTTCCAACTTAATTGAGGAAAATAAGAACAATCCTAAATGTATTTTTGATACTGTCGCAAAGCTAACCAAAAAGCAGCATTCTCCAAGAGAGGATGGCTTTCACTTCAGCAGTAATAAATTCATGAACTTCTTTGAGGAAAAGATCATGATCATTAGAAAGCAAATTACGGACTCCTTTTTAAATCTGTGTATTCCTCCAAAGCTCAGTTGTCCTGAGTCTGCACAACTCTGCCAGGACCTAGGATCAAGGGAGACACTCAAGTCTTTTAGTACTATATCTCTTGACACAATGATGAAAATAATCATGGCCTCTAAACCTTCAAGCTGCATACAGGACCCTATTCCAACTAAACTCCTGAAAGAGCTGCTTCCTGTGCTTGGCCCTCCTATGTTGAACATAATAAACGGCTCTCTATCCACCGGATGTGTACCAAACTCACTAAAACTGGCAGTAATAAAGCCTCTCTTGAAAAAGGTGGTAAATGACCTTTTAATGGCGTCAGACCCGAGGCTCTGCATCTGTCCTCGTGCTCCTAGACCTTAGTGCTGCTTTTGATACCATCGATCACCACATACTTTTGGAGAGATTGGAAACCCAAATTGGTCTACACGGACAAGTTCTGGCCTGGTTTAGATCTTATCTGTCGGAAAGATATCCATTTGTCTCTGTGAATGGTTTGTCCTCTAACAAATCAACTGTAAATGTTGGTGTTCCTCAAGGTTCCATTTTAGGACCACTATTGTTTTCACTATATATTTGACCTCTTGGGGGATGTCATTCGAAAACATAATGTTAACTTTCACTGCTATGCGGATGACACACAGCTGTACATTTCAATGAATCATGGTGAAGCCCCAAAATTGCCCTTGCTAGAAGCCTGTGTTTCAGTCATAAGGAAGTGGATGACTACAAACGTTCTACTTTTAAACTCGGACAAAACAGAGATGCTTGTTCTAGGTCCAAAGAAACAAAGAGATCTTCTGTTGAATCTGACAATTAATTTTAATGGTTGTACAGTTGTCTCAAATAAAACTGTGAAGGCCCTCAGCGTTACTCTGGACCCTGATCTCTCGTTTGACGAACATATCAAGACTGTTTCAAGGACAGCTTTTTTCCATCTACATAACATTGCAAAAATCTGAAACTTTCTGTCCAAAAATGATGCAGAAAAATGAATCCATGCTTTTGTTACTTCTAGGTTAGACTACTGCAATGTTCTACATTTTCCGGCTACCCGGATAAACCACAAAATAAACTTCAGTTAGTGCTAAATAGGGCTGCTAGAATCCTGACGAGAACCAAAAGATTTTATCATATTACTCCAGTGCTAGCCTCCCTACACTGGCTTCCTGTTAAGGCAAGGGCTGATTTCAAGGTTTTACTGCTAACCTACAAAGCATTACATGGGCTTGCTCCTACCTATCTTTCCGATTTGGTCCTGCCGTACATAGGACTACCAGGCATGATGGCTCCTTGCTGTCCCCAGTCCACCTGACCGTGCTGCTGCTCCAGTTCCAACTGTTCTGCCTGTGGCTATGGAACCCTGACCTGTTCACCGGACGTGCTACCCGTCCCAGACCTGCTGTTTTCAACTCTCTAGAGACAGCAGGAGCGGTAGAGATACTCTCAATGATCGGCTATGAAAAGCCAACTGACATTTACTCCTGAGGTGCTGACTTGTTGCACCCTCAACAACTACTGTGATTATTATTATTTGACCATGCTGGTCATTTATGAACATTTAAACATCTTGGCCATGTTCTGTTATAATCTCCACCCGGCACAGCCAGAAGAGGACATTTTAAAGTAGTCAATTTTCTTCTTCTTTAGTGGCTGATTGCTCCCAACTTATAGGAATCCCCATTCAGTTGACTACTTTTAAATAGTGGAAGCCCTCAATGGCAAAGTCCATGCTTAAAACAGGTAATATCCATGATGAGTCCTCTATCTATCTCTATGGCTTGAACAAGTTCTGATACAGAGAAAAAAAAACTAGAATTTAGCTAGATAGATACTCTGACATTTAGGAGAAGAGTATCAGGTTTGGCCCTTCATTTATAGCTCAATGACAAGGGTATAGTAGCTAGAAGACAGTGGTCAGCTGCGCACATGTTACTTATAAATTGTCAATGTACAAAAAATGCCATTGTTACTAAGTTTGCTAATTTTGCTAGTGAAATGTACTTTAAATCGATAAAACAATAATTTAAAAAACAAATTGGGCTGTTTTCAAACGGTTACTGTGTGACCAAGAACACATTTGCATGTAGCTTTTTTAGATGTTCGTGAACGCAGCCAAAGCACACGGAAGTGAAATGACATTCCGTGGAGTGACGTCGGAAGGGCACCGGCAGTCAGCAGAATTGACCCTAGTTTACAAATGCCCCTTTCATCCCTGATTACAAGGAATTAGTTATAGTCTCATGGGTTGAACGTCGGGAATAACTGACAAAGACAATACTCGCTGATCATCACTGTATCACTGAGATGTCGGGAGAGACGAGTTCACAGGTGAGAGACGTGGCTAGTTAGGTAGCACTCTGCATAGCATAACGTTCATACCTCAGTGATAACGTTTGGCGGAGTGAGGCATGCGCCATTTTTACAGCCAAACCGGACCGCGCTGATTGGTTTACTGTCGCGCCCTCCTGCACCTCGGAGCTCTACCATTGGAGAATACATCTCATATATCAAATAATTGACATTACAAATAACGTCTGCCTCGATAGTCACCATTAGCAGCTACATCCATTGATCATGTAGATTAGAAACTGTTATGTTTTCCCTTTCTAATGACAGATTGGCCGTTCCCGTAGTTAAAACGATGTGTGTTAATTCATTAAATAACAGCATAATATGATGTTCCTGCCCGTCAGCGCTTCTATGGCTGCTGTACAATGCCTGCAACCAATGTTGCCTGTGTAGTAGTCTCGAGATTGTCGAGCAGCTCCCCTTGGACTGCCTCGCAGGAATATCAACCCACAGTGAGAAGAACGAGATTGAATTTCACTTCATTTTCTAGGGCAGTTGTCGACTGGTCGATCTCCAAGGCATTCATATTCGATCGCAGTTACGGATTTAGGTATAGGCGACATGGGCAGCCGCCCTGGGCGGCACGGGAAACCCGCACGAAAAAAAATCGGAATAGTGACAACACAAATCGGTTTTCTATCGCTTATTTGCACGTCACGTCAATGATATCATGCCACCATGTGGGACTGTGGGTCAATTAACCTTGTCGGAGTGGGCGCCCTGATTCTAGTTTGTGAGCTAGGCAGGCGACTGCCTAGGAAGGTCTCTCTATGATTATTTATTTGTGTTGTTCCAAATGTCTGAATAAACCTTACATTTAGTGCAGAATTGTGCTTTTTTTTGTCGGGGGGTGCCAAAGGGGCTGTTTTCCCAGGGAGCCATACAAGCTAGAACCGCCACTGCTCGATCGCCAAAGATTTCTGTAAAAAAAAACAACGATAGAGCCTTGTATTCTATTTTTCTTCCGTCTGGGCTGCTGGCGTTAGGTGTACACTATTCAGCTGCCATGCGAGTCGGGTAGGCGAACTGTTGCCATTTTGAACCTTTTCTTATGACTCAAGGTACAAACGCTGCCTTCCCGGAGGGCCCAGAGAGCAAATCAAGTGCACTATGGGAATACTGCTGGCCAATCGGATGGCTCAGATTACCGTGTCTGCGTTAATGTAGCAGGCACAATAAATCTTCAGCCAAATTGATACTGAGATTTCAAAACGTTTAAAACCATGACTAGAGAGACTGTCAACGAATACATCAAAGAGCTGTTGTTTTTATGATTGAGTACATTCTTACTCAGCACTGACAACACTTTGTATTCAATACTTTTATAAGCAATTTCAACTCAGCGCTGCAACAAGAACTGCATCGGTAATGAATGAGTAGGAAAGTGTATCTATAGGCTTTCGTTGATATTATTAGTGGCATGGGTCTTTTTTAATATCGAGGAATAAATTACTTTCTCTGTTCATAGAAGTAACAACATGAATTTGTGCATGAGGCAGAAATAATGTGGTGCGACTCGGGTTTCGCCAACAGCTGGTAGACGGTGTCCCTTTTTGGCCAGTGTCCCTTTTTGGTCAGTGTCAGTGGAGGAAAGGGAGAGCATGGGGCTGTTGAGGCTCATCCTCAGTCTGCTGCTCTCTCCCTCCGTTGAGACTAGAGGTCGACCGATTAGGATTTTTCAACACCGATACCTATTATTGGAGGACCAAAGAAAGCCGATACCTCTTAACCCTCCCGTGGTCCTGGGGTCAGTGTGACCCAGGTCCTGTGTGTGGAGGGCTCCCCTTTCTGCGCTCTGCGCTCGCGGGTCAGAGCGACCCAGGCCCTGTGTTTCCAGGGCTCTCGCTCTGCGCTGGCGGGTCAGAGCGACCGTGCCAGCCACTGGCTGGCGAGGCGTGTGCCTCTGAGCGTAGTAGAGTGTCTGCGAGTGTCTGCGAGTGTGGCGAGGTTGTGCCCGGCTCCCCGCTCTGCGCTATGTGCTCTGTCCTCGCCGCTCTGCTCTCTCGGGTCAGAGCGACCCAGCCAGCCGCTGCACAGGTCCGGCCCTGTGCTCCGCTGTGTGCTAGAGAGCAGCCGAGTGTTGTAGTTGCGCTCTGGGCTCGCGGGTCAGAGCGACCCAGGCCCTGTGTTTCCAGGGCTCTGCGCTTTGCTCTCCCGAGTCAGAGCGACCGTGCCAGCCACTGGCTGGCGAGGCGTGTGCCTCTGAGCGTAGTAGAGAGTCTGCGAGTGTGGCGAGGCTGTGCTCTGGGCTCACCGCTCTGCGCTCTGTGCTCTGTCCTCTGTGCTCTGCGCTCTCGGGTCAGAGCGACCCTGCCAGCCAGTGGCGATGCGTGTGCCGTCGCGCGTAGTAGAGTGTCTACGAGTGTGGCGAGGCTGTGCTCTGGGCTCACCGCTCTGCGCTCTGGGCTCTGGGCTCTGGGCTCTGCTCTCGTGGGTCAGAGCGCAGAGCCAGCCGGCCGGCCGCTGCACAGGTCCGGACCTGTGCTCCGCTGTGTGCTAGAGAGCAGCCGAGTGTTCTTGTTGCTCGGCTGGGGGTTGGGTCGACTGCACAGGGCTACACAGGTGCGCGCAAGCGAGCCTCGAGCAGTTTCGGGTCTCGGTATCCCGCGTAATAGAGAGGATACTAATATTGTCATCGGCGCCCACCCACACCAACCCGCACCCACACACACACACACACAAAGTGACCGGCGCCCCAACCGTGCCAAGTGCGCTCTTCCCGTAGCTCAGCGGACCCGCTCGGCTCCACCGATCGGCCATGGCCGCGTTTACGGCCGCGCAGGTTCTAGAACAGATCTTGTCCAGCGTGGACCAAGAAGACTACTCGGATTGCCAGGAGGAGGAAGAGGAAGAGGTTTCGGAAGACGAAGACGGGGAGGAATACAACCCCGAGCGTCGCGAGGTCGACGATGCCTCTTCTCCCTCTTCTGAGGAAGAGCAGCAGCCCGAGGAAGAGCCGCCCGAGGACCGCGACGAGGAAGAGATCTCCTCGGCCCAGGACCGACGGGAGCCGCCGTTGCTGTCGAAGAACGGCAAAATCGAGTGGTCCCCGTGGCCTACGGCCGCCACCGCGGGCCCCGGGCGATCTGCCGCGCCGGGCCGGACCAGACTCCGGGCCCCACGGCCTATGCCGCGACGCAGGCCCGCGACATCGCGTCCGCCTTCCACCTGTTTGTCACGCCGGCGATAGAAAGGATAATTGTGGAAATGACGAACCTGCACGGGGCCAGAAAATACGGCGACGGCTGGCGACCCATGGACGCCACGGACCTGCGCGCCTACCTAGGGCTGCTGATCCTAGCGGGCGTCTACAGGTCCCGGGCGAGGCCGCGGCAAGCCTGTGGGACGCCGAGAGCGGCAGGACCGTGTTCCGAGCCACCATGTCGCTCAAGGTCTTTCACAGGTACTCGAGGCTGCTGCGATTCGACGACCGCCAGTCGAGACCCGCCAGACTCGCCACGGACAAACTCGCAGCCATACGAGAGGTCTGGGACCTGTGGGAGGCGCGGCTGCCGGCCCTCTACAACCCGGGGCCCGACGTGACGGTGGACGAGCAACTGGTCCCGTTCAGAGGTACTGTGCTTGCGCTTGTGCGCGTGCGTGCGCGTGTGCTTACATGTCTATACAGAGCGTGTGTGAGACACAACGGTTGGCCCTTTTGTCTACCCCGTTGCACACGGTAACCACACCAATGTCTTGTCCCCTTTCCAAAAAGGCCGCTGTCCCTTCCGTCAGTACATCCCCAGCAAGCCGGCCAAATACGGCATCAAGTCGTGGGTGGCCTGCGACGCCAAGTCCAGCTACGCTTGGAAGATGCAAGTGTACACCGGCAAGGCGGCCGGCGGAGGCCCCGAGAAGAACCAGGGGATGCGCGTCGTCCTCGATCTGACAACGGGCCTGAGCGGACGCAACGTCACCTGCGACAACTTCTTCACCTCCTACGACCTGGGCCAGCGGCTCCTCGAGAGGAACCTCACCATGGTGGGCACGGTGAGAAGGAACAAGGCCGAGCTCCCGCCCGCGCTGCTCGAGTCCAGGGGCAGACAGGTCCTGTCCTCCAGGTTCGCCTTCACGCCCACCGCCACTCTGGTGTCCTACCTGGCAAAGAGAAACAAGAACGTGCTACTCTTGAGCACGCTGCACACAGAGGGCCACATCAGCGATCGTCGCGACAAGAAGCCGGCCCTCATCCTAGACTACAACTGCAACAAGGGCGGCGTGGACAACCTAGACAAGGTGGTGGGCACCTACAGCTGCAGACGGATGACTGCCCGCTGGCCCCTGGTCGTCTTCCACAACATCCTCGACGTGTCCTCCTACAACGCCTTTGTCATATGGCGAGAGATCAAGCCTGACTGGATGCCTGGCAAGCGGAACAAGCGCAGGGTGTTCCTCGAGCAGCTGGGAAAGGCACTCGTGAAGCCGCTGATCCAAAGAAGGCAGCATCTGCCCCGCACCGAAGCGGCGTCAGCCCTTGTCAAAGTCCTACAGAGTGCTACGGCGGCGCCTCCTGATCAACAGAGCCAGGGCCCCGCCGCTGGCACGGCCGCTGCCCCGCCCGTTGCCCGGCCACCACCGGGGCAAGTAAGAGGAAGAGGTGTCAGCTCTGCCCACCCAAGAAGGACTCCAAGACACACACGGTGTGCTGCAGGTGTAAGAAATACATCTGCAAAGGCTGTTCACACGCCTACTGTCACACTTGCGCACATTGGGCCTTTAGCCAGGACGGGACAGGGTGACCCGGAGGACGCGGGGACTAGACACAGTACCAGGACCACGGGAGGGTTAATGGTCGATCACTTTAGTATTGCCAGCCTAATATCTGGAGTTCATAGGCTTGAAGTCATAAACGGCGCTGTGCCTCAAGCATTGCTAAGAGCTGCTGGCAAACGCAGTAAAGTGCTGTTTGAATGAATGCTTACGAGCCTGCTGCTGTCTACCACCGCTCAGTCAGACTGCTCTATCAAATATCAAATCATAGACTTAATTATAATAAACACACAGAAATATGAGCCTTTGGTCATTAATATGGTAAAATCCGGAAACTATAATTTTAGAAAACAAAACGTTTATTCTTTCAGTGAAATACGAAACCGTTTCGTATTTTATCCAACGGGTGGCAACCCTAAGTCTAAATATTGCTGTTACATTGCACAACCTTCAATGTTATGTCATAATTATGTAAAATTCTGGCAAATTAATTACGGTCTTTGTTAGGAAGAAATGGTCTTCACACAGTTCGCAACGGGCCAGACGGCCCAAACTGCTGCATATACCCTGACTCTGCTTGCACTGAACACAAGAGAAGTGACACAATTTCCCCAGTTAAATATCGCCGGCTAAAATGCATTTCTTTTAACTAAATATGCAGGTTTAAAAAAAAAAAAACAACTTCTGTGTATTGATTTTAAGAAAGGCATTAATGTTTATGGTTAGGTACATTTGTGCAACGATTGTGCTTTTTTTTCGCGAATGTGCTTTTGTTAAATCATCCCCCGTTTGGCGAAGTTGAAGTAGGCTGTGATTAGATGATAAATTAACAGACACCACTTTGATTATATGCAACACAGGACAAGCTAGTTCACTTAGTAATATCATCAATCATGTGTAGTTAATTAGTGATTATGTGAAGATTGATTGTTTTTTATAAGTTAAGTTTAATGCTACTGTAGCTAGCAACTTACCATGGCTCCTTGCAGCCACAAGGTCCTTTTGATGCTGCACTCGCGTAACAGGTGGTCAGCCTCCCACGCAGTCTCCTCGTGGATTGCAATATAATTGGCCATCCAAAAAGGCAGATTACCGATTGTTATGAAAACTTGAAATCGGCCCTAATTAATCGGTCGACCTCTAGTTGAGACTGACCATCAGATGCTCGCTCAGTTGTGCCTCACAAGTAATACAACAATGGATCTATTGCCGGTGTGATTATATAGCCTACCTTAAATTTTGAAAGATAATTTTAAGAAATGGCCTGAACAACAATACATTGGCAGGGCAATTTATGCATAGCCAATATGCAGTGAAAATGTATTGGGCCATATAGCTTATTGCACAAATCTCATTGCTACAGAACTATTTTTAATTGGTTAATGTTGCACAGGCGTACGTTTCTTTTACTCAGAAAGTGATCTTGACTCAGAAAATGTTGTTGACCACGGTTCTAGAGTTTTTCCTGTTAAGACTATCACCGTTTCCCTTCACTGTGGCAATTGGGATCGAATCAACGCTATATTAGCCACTTTCAATGCAACATACCGAAACAAAACGAACTATGCAAGAGATTTTGTTGTAGGCAAAACACATAGGATTCCATTAAATTGACACACACTACTCAGCCCGAACTTTACACAGACTGGTGCTGCATATACAAATAGACCATTGCCATATATGGATCTGTGCCATTTACTTTGAACTGGACTGTGTTTACAGTATGAGCGGTTCTGAGTAGATGCCTTGTTTTGAGATCAAAGCGAGAGCTGCGTCTAGCCACATCTGCACATTTTGTTCATATCCTTTGCTAGTTAGTGAGTTATTAGCCCAGTTATAGATCATTTGTAGTCAGCAATAGGGGAGTGATTGCTTCTTACAAAAGCATAAAACATTCACAGACATCTTTGAAAAGCGAGTCGGGTAAAGAGCTTCCCTGATTCCCTGTAATAATAGTATGGGAATAATAATGCATTTTATTTTGTAAAGTGGTTTCTTGCATCAAACAACACAACATTTTCAGTCACCTCCTTGTCTGAAGGGCAAGTGGATAAACAGGTTAATATCAAGCCCTGCATGTTTTTTGTTTTAAGTCTCATGGAATGTAGGCCTACATTGAACATCACACATTGCTACTGTAGGCTGAATGATATAACAGCTATTCCCATGTTAAAATGTTATGGGATGCATTTTCTCCATTGTTTTTGATTGTAGGCCTCTCTGTCAGGCCTACATTATGATCAAATAGCCACAGTAGCCCACATGGCCGCTGTTAAAACTGTAACTTAAGGCAGGTACAGCCTCAGTGTTCATAGTAAACGCGTGCTGGAAGTTGCACAGAATTTTCACAACATTCAAGTTTGTGCTCAGCAGACCTGAAATTTGCTCAGTGTCGATTGTTTTTGTTGTTGATGAGGGAACATTGCCTACAACATCCAGTGCGTCAGCTCTTGTCTTGTCCTTTAAAACCTAAAGGTTGTCAGCTTTGAATGGGATCAGATTTAAACAGAAAAATCTATCCTTTTTATATCGGTGCTTTCCACATACATACATGTCTATTTCATGACCATTTGGAAAATGCCAATAGGCAAATGATCTTACAAAAGACCATCGCTACCCCTCACTGCTCATAATAACTGACACAATGAATCGGCACACTTGACTTATCAGCTAGGACCAGGGAAATGGGGGTGTAGGGAGTTGAGGCATGGTTCAGTATCTCTAGGGCTAGGCTGTATAACTTGCCACTGCTCCCCACATAGACACAGCAGGCTTTCACAGCTCTACAGACGACACAAAGTGCTGCTCTGCGTGTAGAAGCTAAGGTTTCCTGAGAACTATGGAGGGACCTTATAAGTATGTCAGGGTAAGAGGAAAGCAATTCAAGCAGAGTTGATGTTTATTTTATGATATGGAGCAGTTATATGTGGCTTACAGTGAAAGGAGTTGGGACAATACGAAGGGAATCACTGCCATGAACTGCAACTACATGTAGAAATGTAAAAACTCTGTTATTGGAAAAATGGCTGTTGCAATGTATTGCTTGTGTTTTTCCAACAGAATGCTAATGGGAAAGTTAGCCGGGTCATAAGAATTGGAACCCGAAAGAGCCAGGTAAGATACCTTTGGTGGTTGAGTGGAACTAAATCGCATGTGATTTTAGGTTTAAGGTAATGTCATTTTTCACTTTAACAATTTTTCCCGGTGTCAGTGAAACTACTGTGGAGTTTGAATAGGTTAGCGCAGAGCGTGGCAACTCTTTATCAGATAAGCTTCCCTTCTCTGTTCCCTCAGATACAGCAGTCAGGGAGGTCTGCTCCTCCTGCAACAGAGATAGTCCGTTCACTGCTCCAATAATGTCTAGCCTTTTACTACAGCTTGTTATGTTCACGTCCCAGTGATTTGATAACGCACGGCTGAACATTTGCTTCTTGAATAGACTATGATATTCAGTATTATCCAGGAAGTGAACTAGCTAGAAACCAACCATCCAAAATGTGCACACACACAAGTTGTCATCCAAATTGCATTCATTTCTGTTAATTTATTGACCTCAGCTGGCTCGTATTCAGACGGACAGCGTTGCAGAGAAGCTGAAGAGACTGTACCCCGATGTCCACTTAGAAATAGGTGAGTCCAGATACACTTTGACTATGGAGATGCATCACAATAAGATATGTACAGTACAGTAATTCAACGACTATATCACTTTGTATATATCTTTGTCTTTCTGTGTCAGTTGGCATGACAACTACAGGGGACAAAATCCTTGACACAGCGTTATCAAAGGTAAATCTGTTTATAAACTAAAGCGTTTCTCATCAGAACTAAATTATTGCCCAAATTGTTCATTTTACTTGACTCAGTAGTATGCGAAAAACACTTAAGTTCTGAGCTAAAAATGTAATGGGGTTAACAGTTAGTAACCTATATGCTTTCTAAATGCAGATTGGAGAGAAGAGCCTTTTCACCAAAGAACTGGAGACTGCTCTGGAGAGAAACGAGTAAGTCTCATTTTGTCTTCTGGGTCCACACAACTAACTCCTTATTTTCAAAGTTAAAGAAAAACTATAGAAAATGTTCCAAATGAATGAAAAAAAGTTGTTGATGTATTGATTGCGTATGGCTTCACCTTTGATAGTCATCACAGCTGTAAATCATTTTTAATAAGATTCTATCAACTTTGCACAACTCTTAAGGCAACATTTATTCATTTTTTTTGTCAAAATGGCTCAAGCTCAGTAAGTTTGGGTGGGGGTTATTGATGGACAGCAATATTCAAACCTTGTCTCTGATTTGCAAGCAAATTCAAGTCAGGACTGAGGCTCGACCACTCATGAACAATCGACACCTTCAAACACCACATTCAAACTGTAGGCTACATTACTATTAGTCTTAATGTGAAAAGCCACTGGAATGGCTGTCGAGGTACTTTCTTTATTACAATGTAATGGCATGCATTTTGAGTAGCTGTCACGGCCGTCCTCCTCTTCATCTGAAGAGGAGAGGCGAGAAGGATCAGACCAAAATGCGGCGTGGTAAGTGTCCATGGTAAATCTTTAATAAAGAAAATACTGACACTGTATACAAAACAATAAACAAATGACAACCGTGAAGCTACAACATAGACAATCACCCACAAACAAACAGTGCAACCCAGGCTACCTAAGTATGATTCTCAATCAGAGACAACTAATGACACCTGCCTCTGATTGAGAACCATACTAGGCCGAAACATAGAAATGCCCCAAAACATAGAAAAACAAACATAGACTGCCCACCCAACTCACGCCCTGACCATACTAAATAAATACAAAACAAAGGAAATAAAGGTCAGAACGTGACAGTAGCTTCAAAATGTCATTAATGTCTTCAAGACTTTGATTTGTGCAGGTGTTTAATGTCCAGTTTTTTCCCCCTCAGTCTTTGCTCTGAATTGTTGCAAAATAAATGACTCTGTTGTGCTGTGTCTCCTATAGAGTAGACTTGGTGGTCCACTCTTTGAAAGACTTGCCCACGACTCTACCGCCTGGCTTTACCATAGGAGCTGTGCTAAAGTAAGTCGGCACAATAGTGCCTCTGTAAGGATCCACAGGGAAATCAAACACACTGTCCTTATTCATCTGGGCTATGTGTATATACATTTATTTTGAATACTCCAAGCGCGCCAGTGTATAACCTTTTGAATATCTACTATTGAAGTCGGATTCTCTTCACCACAACTGTGGAATGAAGTAGCCTCCGATATTTTCATGGTAAATCGTTTTTTTTCTCTCCTTCCTGTTCATTTAAGGCGCGAGAACCCCCATGACGCAGTGGTCTTGCATCCCAAAAACATGGGAAAATCCCTTGACACCCTGCCCGACAAGAGGTACAAAACAGTTGAATTTTACTCATGACATTGTTTGAAGATTCTTTTCCAATCTGTTTTAAAGGAGTGGCTTGACATTGATCTTGATGGGGTTTTTTTTCATAGTGTGATAGGCACAAGTTCCCTACGACGGGCTGCTCAGCTAAAGAAAAGATTCCCCCATCTGGAGTTTAAAGATATTGTATCCTTTCTCTCAGTGCTACGTTCACTCACTGCCACTCTCACAGTATAGCGAAGGATTAAAACAGGATCTTCATTTCAAATCTGATGCACATCATATCAGTAATGAGCACCATCTGTAGAGGGTTGTGAGTTTGTTTCCTTAGTGCGTTTTTTCCAGCGAGGAAACCTCAACACGAGGTTGAAGAAGCTGGATGAAAAGGACGACTTCGCGGCCATTATACTGGCTGCAGCTGGACTCCGTCGCATGGGCTGGGATAGCCGAGTCAGCCAGGTACAGTTGAAGTCAAAAGTTTACATACATCTTAGCCAAATACATTTAAACTCAGTTTTTCACAATCCCTGACATTTAATCCTAGTAAAAAGTCCCTGTCTTAGGTCAGTTAGGATCACCACTTTTTTTAAAGAATGTGAAATGTCAGAATAATAGTAGAGAGAATGATTTATTTGAGCGTTTATTTCTTTCATCACATTCCCAGTGGGTCAGAAGTTTACATACACTCAATTAGTATTTTGTAGCATTGCCTTTAAATTGTTTAACTTGGGTCAAACGTTTCGGGTAGCCTTCCACAAGCTTCCAACAATAAGTTGGGTGAATTTTGGCCCATTCCTCCTGACAGTGCTGGTGTAACTGAGTCAGGTTTGTAGGCCTCCTTGCTCGCACATGCTTTTTCAATTCTGCCCACAAATGTTCTATAGGAATGAGGTCAGGGCTTTGTGATGGCCACCTCAATACCATGACTTTGTTGTCCTTAAGCCATTTTGCCACAACTTTGGAAGTATGCTTGGGGTCATTGTCCATTTGGAAGACCCATTTGCGACCAAGCTTTAACTTCCTGACTGATGTCTTGAGATGTTGCTTCAATAATTCCACATAATTTTACTTCCTCATGATGCCATCTATTTTGTGAAGTGCACCAGTCCCCCCTGCAGCAAAGCACCTCCACAACATGATGCTGCCACCCCTATCCTTCACGGTTGGGATGGTGTTCTTCAGCTTGCAAGCCTCCCCCTTTTTCCTCCAAACATAACGATGGTCATTATGGCCAAACAGTTCTATTTTTGTTTCATTAGACCAGAGGACATTTTTCCAAAAAGTACGATCTTTGTCCCCATATGCAGTTGCAAACCGTAGTCTGGCTTTTTTTATGGCGGTTTTGGAGCAGTGGCTTCTTCCTTGCTGAGCGGCCTTTCAGGTTATGTCGATATAGGACTCGTTTTACTATGGATATAGATACTTTTGTACCTGTTTCCTCCAGCATCTTCACAAGGTCCTTTGCTGTTGTACTGGGTTTGATTTGCACTTTTCACACCAAAGTACGTTCATCTCTAGCAGACAGAACACGCCTCCTTCCTGAGCCTCCTTATGATGGCTGTGTGGTCCCATGGTGTTTATACTTGTGTAATATTGTTTGTACAGATGAACGTGGTACCTTCAGGTATTTGGAAATTGCTCCCAAGGATGATCCAGACTTGTGGAGGTCTACACCTCCAATTGACTCAAATGATGTCAATTAGCCTATCAGAAGCTACTAAAGCCATGACATCATTTTCTGGAATTTTCCAAGCTGTTTAAAGGCACAGTCAACTTAGTGTATGTAAACTTCTGATCCACTGGAATTGTGATACAGTGAATTATAAGTGATGAAATCTGTCTCTAAACAATTGTTAGAAAAATGACTTGTCATGCACAAAGTAGATGTCCTAACCGACTTGCCAAAACTATAGTTTGTTAACAATACATTTTTGGAGTGGTTGAAAAACGAGTTTTAATGACTCCAACCTAAGTGTAGGTAAACTTCCAACTTCAACTGTAGCTACCTCCAACACTCCACATCACAACACCTTGTCCATAACATAGAGATAAATCAAGAGTCATCTTAATTAATCAAGATTCATTGTATGTGGTTTTTAGACTATGTAAGCCTATATATAGCCTATAACTAGGGCCCTGAGTTTTTCCAAGCGGTCACATGGTCATGGAAAACCTCCTGGCCCTACATAATGTATCCGCCTACCTAAAATATTGGGCAGTTACCTTTCATTTGTGTCTTTGCATTTGCAGATCCTGGGCCCTGAGGACTGCATGTACGCTGTTGGACAGGTAGGTAGATTTATTTTATGAAGGAGAAATGGGCAACTTTAACTCTTTAACTCTCATACCTGCGCCTAACTGTTGTTAAAACTGAAAGAATCCTGAAAGGCTCTGTGTATGTGAGGATTATAATTTTCAGTGTGGTCTTAACAGACTGAGGGTCCATTGCGTGGCTGTGTTCCAGGGGGCTCTTGCCATCGAGGTGCGGGCCAGAGACGAGGACATCCTGGAGATGGTGTCTGTTCTGCACGACCCCGACACGGTCCTGCGCTGTATAGCAGAGCGAGCCTTCCTCAGACGACTGGCAAGTCTCACTCTGTCTCCTAGATGTTTTTGTTATAGTGTTTTGTCCAGTGTATCTGTGAATTGTTGGCTGCTAGTGCATTGTCAATGCTACTTAATATAAATACTCATAACGGACCAGTTTCCCCAGACACAGATGAAGCCTAGTCCTGGACTAAAAAGCATGCTCAATGGAGAATCACCATTGAAAGTTTTTTTTAGTCTAGGACGAGGCTTAATCTATGTCTGGGAAACCGGCCATTTAAGGTGCAATTGCAAGTGAAAGAAGAAGAAAAGAGAAAAAAGAAAAAAAGAAGTAATGTTAGGCTTTATAACTGTCACATAAACAGTACTTAAAGGGGCAATCCGGAGTTGAAACAATCACAAAGCGTTTACCCCACCTCTATTTTGGTAAAAAGCTGAGGGATGGGCCTGGAAAAATGTAACTACTCACAAACTTGTAGACAGAGCTATGAATGCAAGGACTGACCATCCACAATATAAAAGTTATAGTTTTAAGCTTGTTTGGAGGCAATGCAGTGTTTTTTTCAGCACATCACTGGGGACGAGCACCTTGCCATTCAGGACTTCTATACCAGGCGGTGTCATAGGAAGGCCCTAAAAATTCATGCATCCAGCCACCCAAGTCATAAACTGTTCATTTTGCTACCGCTCGACAAATGGTACCAATGCACTGTCTGGAACCATCAGGACCCTGAACAGCTTCTACCCCCAAGCCATACGATTCCTAAATACACTGAACAGAAATATAAACACTATGTAAAGTGTTGGTCCCATGTGTCATGAGCTGAAATAAACGCAGACATTTTCCATACGCATAAAAAAGCTTATTTCTCTCCATTTTTTTGCACAAATTTGTTTACATCCCTGTTAGTGAGCATTTCTCCTTTACCAAGATAATTCATCCACCTGACAGGTGTGGCATATCAGGAAGCTTATTAAACAGCATGATCATTACACAGGTGCACCTTGTGCTGCGGACAATAAAAGACCAATTTAAAATGTGCAGTTTTGACCTCGACAACGTGACACTTCCGTCTTCTTCACCCGCGGGATCGTCTGAGGATGATGGGAGGGGGAGTATTTCTGTCTGTAATAAAGCCCTTTTGTGGGGGAAAAACTCATTCTGATTGGCTGGGCTTGACTCCTCAGTGGGTGGGCCTGGCTGCCGAGTGGGTGGGCCTATGCCCTGCAAGGTCAACCCAGGGCTGCACCCTTGCCCAGTCATGTAAAATACATGCATTAGGGCCTAATGGATTTATTTCAATTGACTGATATCCTTATATAAACTGTAACTCAGTAAAATCTTTGAAATTGTTGCACGTTACGTTTATATTTTTGTTCAGTATAGTTAGTCCAGGTAGCTATTGGTTAACTTTAATTATCTGCAGCTTCTGCTGCTGTTTATTGTCTGTCGTGCTGACTAATCACTTTATTCCTAGTTATATGCACATATCTACCTCAATTACTTCGTACCCCTGCACATCGACTCGGTACTTGTACCCCGTGTATATAGCCAAGTTATCGTTACTCATTGTGTATTTATTATTACTTTTATTATTACGTGTAGTTTTTTTCTTTTCTTTTTCTCTGCATTGCTGGGAAGGGCCCGTAATTAAGCATGTCACTTAAGACTAACGTCTTCACCTGTTGTTTACGAAGCATGTGACAAATACGATTTGATTTGATTCATTTAGAAAATGGATGCAGCAACCTCAGATTACCCCCTTCTAACCACTGCACGTCTCATTATATTTGAAACTCCAGTGTAATCACTTTCGCTTCTTGTAGGAGGGGGGTTGCAGTGTACCGGTTGCTGTCCACACTGAAGTCAAGGACTCTCAGGTAAGGGCTTATGACATTTGCTTAAGTGTGAGTGTGTGTCGTTGCATACCCGTAGTTACGTGCGTGCCTTTGTAACTGTTGTGTTCTGTTTACCAAAGCTCTACCTGACGGGAGCAGTGTACAGCCTGGATGGTTCAGACAGCCTCAAGGAGACCATGCAGACCAGCATTGCTTCAGACAATAAGGTCAGACTAATGATTTCTCACCCCCCAGTCATCTCTTCCAATTACACATATCAGCTCATCAAGGGGCTCCCTTCTCAGGGCATATTTATTTGGTTTATTTAAGCCGTCTTTCCTCTGTGGTAGGTTGAAGAGCGAGTGGATGAGCGGGTCCAGCGTGTTGGCGTAACAGCGAACAACATGCCAGGCCCGGCCCAGGATGCATCTGAGAAGCTAGGTCTAGACTTGGCCAATCTACTGCTGAGTAAAGGGGCGAAGGAGATCCTTACCGTGGCCAGGCAACTTAACGATGCGCGATAAACTCACTTTGTGCCCCCAGCTGGGTCTGGAGGTGTAACCTGCACTCACCGGTACTCATGATATAGAATAGCACTGTCAGCACCACCAGACGCGGGTTTGAGTAGTATTCATTTTCGTTCAGTTTGATTGAGCCTGCTTGACATGCCAGAACATTAACGCACCGGTAACTGCCAAAATAATGGAAACGCTTGAGTAAATGAAGAATGCAAAGCATATTAAGACTGGTGCTTCCACAGAGGTTTGGTTCCTGAGTTAATTAAGCAATTAGGATCCCATCATGCTTAGGGTCATGTATAAAAATGCTGGACAGGCCATAGGATCACAATTCCCTCATTCACAGGGCATGAATGTTCACTCAATGGTTTGATGAGCCTGAAAACAATGTAAGCCATATGACGTGGCTGTTTCAGTCACCAGATCTCAACCCAATTGAACACTTATGGGAGATTCTGAAGCGGCGCCTGAGACAGCATTTTCCATCAGCAAAACACCAAATTATGGAATTACTCATGGAATAAGGGTGTTGCATCCTGCTAATAGAGGCACGTTGAAGCTGTCATGGCTCGTGGTGGCCCAACACCGTATTGAGACACTTTATGTTTGTGTTCCCTTTATTTTGGCAGTTACCTGTGCACACATTGAGGGACTCCATTTCTCACTGGGGATCATGCTACCTCTTTCATCAACAGAGCTCTGATAATCTTGTTTGATGAATGACCCGTGTGACACATTAGCGATGTCTGTTAAACAGACCCGGAACATGCAGGCAGGCTACAGTGACAAACTCTAGCTCATGAGGACTATCAGACCGAGTTCCAAGGCCACCTGTCTAAAACACCAGAGCGTCTATTATTATTACTACTCAGCGTATATCTATTTTTCTATTTCCCATGATCGATGTCAAGACGATAAGGAAAAAACTGCATATAAAATGCCGATGATGAACACTGGATGCAGTACAAAAACTAAACTCACTGTCGGATACCTGTGGCATTTTCCTCTCACTGTGTTCACAAGTTCAATGTGTTTTGATCCTGAGAGGATTTTTATTGCTTGCTTGCTTTTGCTATACCAATTTTAAGAATGTGAAGCAGTGTAAAATAACTCCCAACAAATGCCATCTGCCTACTTCAAAACGGCCTCCATTCATAAAGCGTCTCAGAGTAGGAGAGCTGACCAGGTACTCCCCGGCCATGTAATCTTATTCATTATGGCAAAACTGATCCTAGATCAGCACTCCTATCCTGAGAAGCTTTCTGAATACTGGCACAGGTTTGGTATGATCCAGCCTACTACTCTTCAGAATTCAACAAGTATTCCATAACCATACCACTAGATATGGCCTCCAATGGTAACTATATGTGTGTATTATGAAAGAAATAGAGGAAATAATTGAATGTAAATGTCATAAGCTACCTTTTAGATCATTTGTGGGTTTTGTTGACAAACCTTATGCTGTCAGTTACCATCATTTTGTGCCTTACTTTAGTTGTCTATGGGGCTGCTGTGCGTACAGCTTTGCTTCCAACCTAATACAACCTCATTACCTTGAACTACACGTATGCCTTTTCTGTTTTACCCCTAGATCCTGCACAGGTTTTCCTGAGTGTCGCCCCATTGTGACCTCTCCCAACTTATATTTAGCAGAATGCGTTATGTAACATGTGTTGCATTACGTGGTGTTTTGTTGCTTGACTATCGATACTTCGAAGGTGAGAGGGTGGTTGTGCCATATTTCTGTTTGGCAGCTTTCTGCTTTTCCACTGCAGTGCTCAAGACATTTTTTAAGAAGATGCTGGTCAAATGATACTTGCTATACCATTTATCTATTTATTGTTGCAGCAATCATCATGACATGACAGAATGTGGAAATGTAATGCAATCTGGAAGCGTCACGCTTTGCTTTGTCACTTTCATGAGTTCTGTGTCATAAAAAGGAGCCAGCCTCAAATAAAAGCCACAAGTTGCTCTCTAGTTTTTTATTGCTCTCTAGTATTTTTTTATTTGATTCGTAGTTTATTATTCAACCAATGTTTGGTAGAACACCCGTGTTTTCATTTTCTTCGTTCTTCTCGGTCTTAAAAGGGGCAATCTGCGGGTGCTTCATCCATTTTGGGACTTCTGAATTAAGGAAATGTTCCCATTGATACTTGAAGAATATAACTTAGAAATGCCTCATGAGCTTAGTTCAACTGTCATGCCTCATCAGAACCCAAATTATAAGCTTCTTTCACTCCTATGTTTGTAAACAAAGTAAATATAAACAAACATGCCTCAATATGGTTAAAACTATAATTGTAATATCGTGGTTGGTCAGTCCTTGCATCCATAGCTCTGTCTATGAATTTGAGAGATTTTTACTGAAATGGGTGGGGAGAACACAGTTATTGTTTCAACAGCTTTAAAGGGAAAGTTATGTTTACAAAGAAATGTTAGATGGTTGGTTCCTCAACCTGAAAGCGATCTGGCCTAGGAGAAACTAATCCATGTTTCAGTTTTCTTTAAATAGCCACTACAAATTTCAGCTAACTTTGGCCTCCGTAGTGGAAATTCCACAGAAGTCGTTCTACCACAGCAGGTTCATCCCATCTGTTCATCAGACAATAGAAATGCTTGTTCATATTGGCAGTTTGAAGTGACTCAAATCGTTTATAGCTCAGGACCTCAGACTGGTGCAAAGGTTCACCTTCCAACATGGCTTACATCTGCTATGACAGGCTCATTGTCCAGCCTCTCTTCTAGGCTTCTATTTTTCCCAGTCTGTTTGTTTCTAGTCCTCCTTGTTTCAACCCTTGCCTGTCCTGACTCCGAACCCGCCTGCCTGACCACTGCCTGTTCTGACTACCAGCCTGCCTATCCCCTTTTTACTGTTTTGGACTCGGATCTGGTTTCTGACCCCTGCCTGGCCTGACCTCGAGACTGCCTATCGTCTGGTACTGTTTGGACTCTGACCTGGTTTATTAACTATCGCCTGTCCCTGGCCTGCCTTTGCCTACTCCCTTTGTTATAATAAATATCGGAGCTCTACCATCTGCCTCCTGTGTCTGCATTTGGGTCTCGCTTTGTGCCCTTATAGCTTTCCCCATCCTGATGAGCACTTCCACAGTTTACCCTCCAGCTGAACTTTTCTTCCTGCGGACTGAATCCCTGTATGGCTGTTTAATTGTGCATGCATCTAAACAACCATAGTCAATGTCAGTTCTCCCTGGACATAATTCTCAGTAATCTGAACCAGGAGTGGTCAACCAGGTGTGTGTGTGTGTATTGTAAGAAGATGTCCACATTCACACAAACTCCCCTTAACCTGGACATCCACCATATCTTTGTTCTGACCGGACATTCTGTAGCCGTTGCTACCGGCCTTAAACCAGCACATACGGTTAATTTGTTATATTCATGGTCCTTCGATTCTCTACAACCAACTTACAGTCATGTGTAAGTGATTTTTTTTTTTCCCTTGTGGGAGCCCCCAGCAGGGATCGAACCATACAAACATACTGAAGAATTGCCATGACATTCTAATGGGAATGAATGTGATATTAGTGAATATATTACAGCCTTTATGACATTGTAGACAAGATACCTACCAGGCAGCAGTACCAGAAGGAATATGGATATGAGAGCCACCAAATGTCTACAAAACCTTCTCACATTTCCATTATCAGATTTTGCGCTAGTGTTTGCAACTTTTGTGATTCCACCTCTGAGGCCTGCATCATCATTTTCTTCGGGATCAGCTCGAAAATGTAGGCCATGCCCATGCTTCTACTCTCTGGTAGTTTAAACTCTATTTGACCTGTAGACATTCAAACAGAGTGGGTGCACAGGAAATGACACGGGGAAATCACAATGATTGATAAGACTTGTGCAGTATATTGTAGCCCTTTTATGAACTCCCAAACGTTATATTTCGTTTGTGCAATATCTTTTTTTTATGTGTAGCCAAGGTCAGAGAAAAAATGTGTTAGGTTGTATGTTCAGTGAACTATTGCTTTAACTACCAAGTGCATTTTGTAATGCAAACTTGGTTTATCACAATCATGCTATTAGTACATTTCTTTCGATCAGTTGATTATTCATCTGAATGGTTCTTCAGAAATGGAACAGGAATGTTACTCCCCTAATGAATCTGCACCCTATCCCATGTTGTTCCTATTGTGTTTACTGTCAGGAACTGCTATACACAGTCAATTATTCATAGTTGATCATTGAACAATTGGGTAACAGCGCAGCTTGTTCTTAAAATATTTGATCTATCTTAATACCTGGCCATTTGGTAACACTCTATTTTGCATGGGTATATGTCCTGAATTATTATGGGTGGAAAATAACTAACCATAGATATTAAATGACCATGTACTGTATAAGTTAATTTATGAAGTTATTTGACCAGAAGTCCTTACAAGAATAGTAAACAAACACATTTGACCAACTGGGGACATTTTGTTAGTCCGCACAAGGTCAAATGCTATTTCTAGAGGATTTTGGGGTTAGAATTATTAGTGTTAGGGTTAGAATTACGTTTAGGGTTAGGAGCTTGGGTTAGTTTTAGGGTTAGGAGCTAGGGTTAGGGTTAAAGATTAGGTTTTTGGGTTAAGGTTAGAGTAAGAGTATGGGTTAGGTTTAGGGGTTAGGGAAAATAGGAATTTGAATGGGACTGAATTGTGTGTCCCCACAAGGTTAGCTGAACAAGACTGTGTGTTTGTGTGTGTTTTCCTACCTTATCAGGAACCCAATGTCCTAGCAGTTCACCCAAATGTCCTGACACTCAGGACTTTTTCATGTCCTCAATTTGTTTGAATGTTATTTTAAGTTTAAGGGTTAGGTTTTGGGGTGGGGTTAGGGTTTTGGGGGTTAAGGTTAGAGTTAGGGAAAATAGGATTTTTAATGGTCAAACATTTTTACCCCGAAAAAAAGAAAACAAAGGTGTGTGTGTACAAGTATTAGCACATGCTATTTAATTACCAGAAAATCTAATAAGTTTAAATACAGAGAAAAAAAACATATTTATCTGAAAGTCCCAAGAAATACCGCAAAATCAGAAGTGCCCATTTATA
The DNA here is from genome assembly GCF_018296145.1 of Oncorhynchus tshawytscha. Classification (NCBI taxonomy): domain Eukaryota; kingdom Metazoa; phylum Chordata; class Actinopteri; order Salmoniformes; family Salmonidae; genus Oncorhynchus; species Oncorhynchus tshawytscha. The sequence goes on along the minus strand of NC_056442.1, from coordinate 18,991,969 downwards.
GCCTTTACACCAAAGATATGTTCATTATGCCAGGGTTCTCCCAAAATAAGATTGTTGCTGCACCATATTGCCTGCGCCACTATGTAAAGATTTCACAGCAAGTGAAACAGATATTTAGGAATGATACAATAACTTTGATCGCAAATTACACTGTTGTGAATTGCGAAACAGGCCGTTAATAAATTATTTGCTTAGTCATGTTGCTCAATTAATTATTGACACAGAGTGCGAACTCAAGACCCACACGGAAGGCACCCGGAGTAGACTATAGCGGTGTCGAATCATACTAACTTTGTAACCGCAGTCAAACAAATGTCAAATTACCGAAGTTGCTATACCTGCTAGATAACCTCCAACGAATAACAGAATATATCATATTCGAGTTGCTGATTATACAGATAGCAGATCAGCTCATGAATAACAGGGAGATGAATAGAGGGCATTTTTTAAATATCAGGGTACAGATTCTTAACCGGGACCAAGTCTGTAAAAACAAAATCGATATCTATGCTCAAACCGTTTGTTGATCATACATTCTCTACGGAAGCTCTCATATGTGCAGCAATACGAGACAGCGCAGAGAAGCAAGGGGAACGTTCGAGCAGTATTTTGACATGCGTAGGCGAGAGACGTGCTTTGATAATGCAACCTATGGATTACCGAATAAAGTTAGTAATTTGGGGTTTCAGTGGGACAGGAACGATAGAGAAATAGCCTAGGCTCTATACAAGGCGATATAAATCGGGAGGGGGAGGGGGGATGTTGTAATTTCCTGGGTTTTGTCATTACATTTTTTCGGGAATGTATGGACCCGGGAGTAGTCCCGGGACAGTCCCAGGACCCTGGTGTTAATCCCTAGCACATACCACTATTGCTGTAAATCTGTTTCCCACGTAAATATAAATCAGTGAACACACAAATTGTACTCCATAGATACAGGTGCTTTACTAACCTATTACACAGTAATTACATACAGAATGTAATTTTACAATAGTTCTGGTATAGGCTGAGGGATGTAAACTGTAGCCGGCCATTATTTTCTGTTCCAAATGTTCTTTTAAAACAACAATAACAGAATTATGTCAGGGTGAAATGCTTTCAATTTAAATTCTATAAACGGGCTTAACATTACTTTCTTAGAAATTAAAGGAGCTATCTAGAACCAAAAAGGGTTATTCAGCTGTTCATATAGGAGAACCCTTTGAAAAAAAACTTTTGTTCCAGGTAGAACCGGTTTGGTTCCAGGTAGAACCCTTCTGGGTTCCATGTAAAAACCTTTCCACAGAGGGTTCTACATGGAACCCTAAAGAGTTCTACCTGGAACCAAAAAGGGTTCCCCTATGGGAATAGCTGGAGAACCCTTTGGAACCCTTTTTTCTAATAGTGTACTGCAAATTATTGGAATCGTTATTCCTTTTATGACAAAAATAATAAATTGCTTTACAGCACTTTTTAAAACAAAATAGTATCAGTCAGGCGCTTCTGAATGTTCACCATTTTGTAAAATTCAGAATGATGCAGTCATTTGGTTCTGGGATGTAACAACCAATACCTGTGAAAACAAGGTCCAAATAGGTCAGTAGTGTTTTACAGTAGATGCACAATTAATGTGACAAATAGATTGTTGTAAATAACTCTTGCTTTTGCCCTTAATTCTGTAGAAAGAGAGAGAGACAGATATATTCTAAATCATGACTCACCCACATTAGGTCTGATCACAGGTCCATTCTTCCCAGTCTGAACAAGGGGAGCTCCCAATAAGTGAATAAGTGTGCTCAGCATTGTCCCAGGCAACACCATTCACACTCTCCAGGAAAGGTCCTCTGTGTAGGTAAACCTGGAAGAACAATGCTCACTGACTACTGACATAATATAAAATAACTGGTACACCACCTGCCAATTATAATACCATTTATCCATTGCAACAGCAAGAAAACCACCATTACTTTTTCACATTGGAAACAGAAAAATCCTGTATCACTCAATGCCATGCAACAATCGATCAGACAATGGAATCTAAATGTCTACTCACTTGAAGTCTGCATTGGTCTGCTGCAGTTTAAAGGTCAACATAAAGGTTTAAAGTGTCACTTTCACTACAGTTAATGTACATTTCAGTATTACTTGCCGTTAAGACAATGTCTACAGACCATCATGAAAGCACTGATTGGTCTGGAAACACTGTATAGGCTAGCGTGCAGTAGAATGAGTTGATTAGTTGATTGATAGGCCTACATGTGTAGGCTACTGAAGATCAATTAACGATAACCTGTCCTGTCATCTAGTGTGGATGCTCACCACCAGTGTATTATACACTCTAATCCCACTGGGCACACACTGGTTGAATACATGTTGTTTCAACATAATTTAATTGAAATTATGTTGAACCAATGTGGAATAGAGCCCCACAGTGGAGGTGTCATAATACCCATTAAACCTAGCAGTCAAACAGGGAAATGGTTCCAAATAGTTTTTTCACCATTCATTTTTCTCCTATGGGATTTTAGAAACACTTAAAATAAGGGCTGTGTTTCATGTAGGCTTACCCTGGCGTGACGTAAATCTCTCAGACAAGGTGAGTTTTATCAATATATTCGGCTCTATTTAATCTCAGATTCTAAAATGCCAATTAGCATCAAAGTAGACATCATGCAAGACTACAAATCACTGTAAGCTCCTCCACGTCATCGCTAGCTAACAGATATTGGGTAAATTTAAAACTTCACAGAATTGTTCACAGAATTCACAGAATTGTCCATTTAAAGAAATCTAGAAAATGTATGAATTACTTCATTTAGCTAGTATTAGATAGTTAATCCTGAGATTCTTACCTTTCCTCGATTCGGCAGTCTTGTCAGATAATCATGGCATTTGTAGTAGATTTACATGGTTATCAAAACTTCACGCCAGGGTAAGCCCTTATTTTAAGTGTTTCTAAAAACACCTATGGGAAAATGAATGGTGGAAAAACGATTGGAGCCATTTCCCTGTTTGACTGCTAGGTTTTATGGGTATTATGAGTCACACTGTGGTACTCTAGATGTTGAATTGACATCTGTGCCCAGTGGGATAGTTCTGTATAGTTTATCATTAGTTATCGTCCTTGGTGTGGATGGCCCTAAAGGGCATGCAAAACTGTGCGAGTCAAGGGGCAAATTTCAGACAGGCTATATGCACAAATTTGGAATACAATTGCAAAAGAGGAACGTGACAGAGGGACCATTTTTTTCCCAATGAAGGTAGGACAAAGGCTAAATAGCACTACATCAATGAAGACATGCTCCCATTCTATAGTCTGTGTGTGAAACAAGTTCTCAGGGTTATGCTCCATGACGTTGGATGCCAACCACTAATAAACTCCGCAGAGGCAGGGTGACAACACTAGCTAGCTAGGACAACAGTAGACCATGTCCTTCGCCCCCTCCTGTTGGGCACTGTTATCCTGCAGTTCTGTTGATGACAGTGAGGGCAGATGTTCAGCAGGTGTTAGCGAAGGACACTAGCTAACTAGGACTCCAGTACACAGCAGGTGGGATGGGTAGCTAGCTAACACACAGGTAGACAGTGTACTTCACCCCCGTCTGTCGGGCACTGTTTTCCCCAGTTCTGTTAACGATTTCAAGGGCAGGTGTTCGGCAGGTGGTAGCAAAGGACGACTGAGTGTTAACTAACTAGCTAGCTAGGACTCCGGTAGTCTGGACACATACAGAAGACGCATACGGTATACAGAAGATAGCCCAAGTCCATATTATGGCAAGAACAGTTCAAATTAGCAAAGATAAATGACATGAACGTCAGTCAATACGGAACATTTCAAGAACTTTGAAAGTTTCTTCAAATCAGTCGCAAAAAGCATCAAGCGCTATGATGAAACTGCCTCTCATGAGGACCGCCACATGAATGGAAGACTCAGAGTTACCTCTGCTGCAGAGGATAAGTTCATTGAGGATAAGTTCATTAGAGTTACCAGCCTCAGAAATTGAAGCCCAAATAAATGCTTCACAGAAGTATCTCAAATATAAAATATATTTTGATTTGTTTAACATTTTTTAGTTACTACATGATTCCACATGTGTTATGACATAGTTTTGACGTCTTTACTATTATTCTACAATGTAGAACATAGTAAAAATAAAGGAAAACCCTTGAATAAGTAAGTAGGTGTTATAAAACATTTGACCGGTAGTACATTTTTTTTTTTAAGGATACCATTTTAATAAGGAGAATCTCCACTTTCTAATTATGTAAGGCTGGGCAGTGTATTTTGTTGACATCAAACGCTAGGCCAGAAATAGTCAGAAGTTCCTACTTCCTCGTTATGCAGACATAAGCACACTTGGCACCATTGAGGTGCGGATGTTAATTTTCTACACAAGTTGTTATTTTTCAGTTTTGTCCTAAGAACAGGTTGTAGTGGTAAAATAAAAGGGATACATTTCTTGGTGCCACTTAGGCGAAATGGAATTCTAAGTGTCACTCCAGTCAAAACAGGCTCTGCGAACGGTCGATGCCATTCATTTGCTACGGGCTAGTGTTAGTGTTCCAGTTTAGACAATGATATGTAGCCATTTTTCAGCCATGAATTTTGACTCGTTCTATTGTCCAGCCTAACTCCGGTACACAGCAGGCGGGATTGGTAGCTAGCTAGCTAACGAGATAGCTAGGACACCGGTAGACTGTACCATTCAGCCCCGCCTGTCGGGCATTGCTTTCCTGCAGTTCTGTTAATGACGCCTTGGGGCGGACGGGTTTAGGGTTGTTAAATATTGTGTGGATGAAGGGTGGGTTGAATAATGAGAAAACAATACCCTAAAATATTCATTAAATGTATATTTCTTGTGCAATTTATATCTATAGGCTACATTGAGATTTTGTTTGAGGCTATCTTGCATTAGTGCATAAACCAAAATATTAGGGCCTTACTGTATGAACGCCAAATAGCCTACACGCCAAATGCTTTTGGGAACAGGCAGAAAAAGTTCACGTCAATTCGCAGAGACAAAAAGGACAATTGTCAGAGTTTATTTCAATAAGAGAATAGCTGCGAAAGGAGAGTTGAAAATAATGACAATGAAGGGCCAGAAAAGTCATGTTTGAGGAAAATGTGGTAAAGTGGAAAAAGAGGATGATAACAGTGATGATTGTGAGGCTCTATATAAGTTCGACAGTCACAAGATGGGGACTTCAAATGGGCCTATGGCACTCCAAGAGAACTGTTGCATACTGTTCAGATGGGATAAATGGAAACTGAAATCTGGGACATTGACTGTAACCTACTGCCCTACAAAGGCAAAACGTAGTAACTATGAATTTGGTCAGAAATCTTTGATCAGTTGTAATGGACAGGTATATTATCTGATTAATGTGGTATTTATTTTTCCTTACACAATAACAAGCCAGTTGATCAGCATTTATAATGGAGTATCAGAAATTGCCCTCATAGAATTATGTGGATATCTATTTAGCTTTTGTGGCACAGTTATGCCACACAGGGCTATGAGCCAGAAGGTTGAGGGTTCACCAACCTCTACAGACGAGCACACTCTCCCTGCCTACTTCATTACTCACTATCAGAGCCGGTTGCAGAAAATGATCAGATTGGAGGAAATCTGATTTTCAACATTTTCATGACATATTTATAATTATATCAAATATATGCAACGAATTTTCCACCAACAGGTTTCTGTGCCAATGCACCACACAACCAATAAACAAAACATACTGACAAGGTTTGCCTTTTCAACACCACAATAAGTATATTATGTTAATCCTGACAAACAGGAAACGCAACCCTCTCTACCTTGAAGGCTTACCCAGTATCGAAGGCTTGGCTTGACAATCTCTGAATGTCATTAAACTTTTAGGTGTTTTGTAACAGATGTCTCTTTCCATTTGTCCATTTGTTCCTCTGCACAGTTTGGATTGATTTATTGATTTTATTTATCAGTTTAAAAAAATACATACACTGCCTTTGGAAGGTAATTCAGACCCCTTGACGTTTTCCACATTTTGTTCCACAGCCTTGTTCTAAATGGATTACATTAAATAAAAACCTTAGCAAATCTACACACAATACCACATAATGACAAAGTGAAAACAGGTTTCTAGAAATTGTTGAAAATGTATTAAAAATTAAAAACAGAAAAACCTTATTTACATAAGTATTCATATCCTTTGCTATGAGACTCAAAATTGAGCTCAGGCGTGCCTGTTTCCATTGATCGTCCTTGAGATGTTGCTACAACTTGATTGGAGTCCACCTGTGGTAAATTCAATTGATTGGGCATGATTTGGAAAGGCACACACGTGTCTATATAAGGTCCCACAGGTGACAGTGCATGTCAGAGCAAAAACCAAGCCATGAGGTTGAAGGAATTGTCTGTAGAGCGCCGAGACAGGATTGTGTCAAGTCTCATAAAAGGTATTTAATGTATGTCTCATCAGTCTCAGGTAGCATCAGTTTCAAAGCTCTAATAAAATACAGACATATTAATATGCTTTAGAATGACACTTCCGGTTTGGACAGGAAATGCTGGGTTACCTGGGAGAAGGGACTCTCAGGATGGAACATTTTGTAAAATACCAGGAAAATATTCAACCCTAGTCTGTAGCTTATTCTTTTAGATGTTTGGGGCTACTGGTGAACCATGATGTGTAGGCATAATTAGAGACACTGGACTAGCGCACTTGTCTTTAGAGTGTTTATAGGTTTCCATCCAATTGGTGACAGATTTTCATGCGCATATTCAAAAATCTGTTGAGGTGGACAACATGACCGGGAATATTTTAATTTACCAGACATTGGAGAACTTTAACGGACATCCATATCAGTGGCCGTCGGTGCCGTTTAAGATGAGAGAGGAAGACTATTTTTCTTCATAAGCATGGCTTATTTCTATTACAGCATATTGGATGACTGTCATTCACAATCCATTCATCCAGTTCAATGTAACATCAATAGGTTTAGGCTACTACATGATCCTCAAATTTTCCCTTTACCCATCATGAGGTTGCTACAACCTAGAATATGAATGAAAGTTTACAACGTAGGTGCCCACAGGTCGAGAGAAATTTGAGGTGACCGTTACACATGGGCAGACAGTGACACATTCAATACTGCATTGCAGATTCTTCCCTGAATCTAGCTGATCTAGGGTGTAACCATTAGTCCAACGGTTGCAAACGAGTCTTCTATCGGATGTATTCAGGCATGTTTATCCTAGTTTAATTCCGGTGCTTCCGTATAAGAAGCATTTTTCAACAGAATCGGCAGTATGAATACACCCCTGATCACTTGTAAACACAGTTCACTTTCATTGCAGCCATGAAGCCACAGGGCTCTTCTCGCAGGCTCTATTGCCCTATGTGGGAGCATTGCGAACTGTAGGTAGTGATTTTTGACCTGGTTACATGTACAGCATATTGAACAACACAGTGCACTTTTGTCATTTTTGGTTATCTCTGTGTAACAAAAAACCTATGAAGAAGTTGGCTCTTTTACAATGGGAAAGAATGTTGGTTTTCCCTGATTTGTGAGTGTGGTTGAGGGGAATTCCTCCTTATGACATGAATAAGCTTCTATTACAGTTATGTTTTTGAATATTTTGAACACAAGGAAAACAAGGAAGTTTGACAGTCATTGACTCAACTTTTCAAAGAATTCTGAATTAATGTTATCTATTCTCTCATTTCCACATCCTTTATGTTGTCTGAAACTGAAGGTTTAATGTATCCATTGTTCACAGGCCTTAGCCTTTTCGGGGCCATAAGTGAGTTTTTGTCCGGGGCCCCAACCCCACTTCGGGACCTTAGCTGTTGGGTTAGTCACTGCAAAACTTTTTTTACTTTGGTAGACCCTTTTTTTCAAAGAGATCTATCTAGAATATAAAAGCTCAGACACACTGGTAGGAATGACAAATATTTGCCTGCCTCTGAATAGTGCCGGCAGTTAATTAATGTTTACACAGCAAAGACCTTGAAGTCGTCCGCCACTCAGCCTTGTTAAAACACTTCAAACCAGAATGTGGCAGTAGGTCTAGCGTTGTTTGGCAATGCATGTCCATCTGTGTCGCACAGATTCCTATGTTAGCGCAACTAGAGCTTCCTAGCTAAGGTTGTTAATTTGTAGAAAGCGCTTGTTGATACTAGCCAGATGGCCACAGCTAGGTAACTACCTAGCAAGATGATGAAGAAACTATTTAATTCACTCTCCAAAATCCCAAACGGCCAGTGCCAGCCCATAGCCAAATGATTAGCTAGCTAGCTAGCTAGCTAATGTTAGCATATTCGCTAGCTTGCACAACATACTTTTGTATATATTCTGTAAGTGGACACCCCTTCAAATTAGTAGTTTCGGCTATTTCAGCCACACCTATTGCTGACAGGTGTATAAAATCGATCACACAGTCATGCTGGTAGTAAAATGGCCTTAGTGAAAAGCTCAGTGACTTTCAACATGGCACCGTCATAATATGCCACCTTTCCAACAAGGCAGTTTGTCAAATTTCTGCCCTGCTAGAGCTGCCCCGGTCACACATTGGTGCGGCTGGCTTCCGGGTTAAGCAAGCAGTGTGTCAAGAAGCAGTGCGGCTTGAATTTCGGGAGGACGCGTGACTCTTCAACTTCGGCTCTCCCCCGAGTTTGTGTGGGAGTTGCAGTGATGGGAGAAGACTGTAACTACCAATTGGAGGTCACGAAATTGGCGAGAAAAAGGGGTAAAGAAATACAAAAATAATAATAAAAACACACATTCCTCCCCAAAGCAAAAAAATATAATTCCCACATAAATGCATACACGTAAAGAATAGCCAGACACAATACATAAAACCATCACGAGCTAACAATGCAATAGGCCTAGCTAGCCAACATGACATGATTAGAGCAATATAATACTATGTACAGATAGACATATACTGAAGTTATCAGAACCCCCCTCGCCTGCAAACTACTTTGGCAGCTCTTAGGGCTAGGGGGCAGTGTTCGGATGAATGACGTGCCCAAAGTCAACTGCCTGTTACTCAGGCCCAGAGGCCTGTCACTCAGGGCCATTTGCATATAATTGGTAGCATTGGATAGAAAACGCTCTGAAGTTTCTAAAACTGTTAAAATAATGTTTGTGTATAACAGAACTGATATGGCAGGCAAAACCCAGAGGAAAACCCATGTAGAATATTTTTTTTTAGGTCCACAGTCCATTTCAATGCAAGTCTATGGGATATACAAATAAAAAGGACCCAGATTGCAGTAGTAGTCTTGTTGCGCGCTTGAACGAGGTGCTATTGAACATACTGTTCTCCATCTTAAATTGTATTGTTTATTTTAATTAGAAACATCGTTTGACTTGTGTTGGACGAACTTTACTAGTAACTTTTTGGATTTGTTTGTATGCCTGTTGAACGAGTGGATTACTGAAATCAAAGGCGCCCACTAAACAGACTTTTTTGGATATAAATAATGACTTTATCAAACAAAACGACCATTCATTCTGTAGCTGGGACCCTTGGGATTGCAAACAGAGGAAGATCTTCAAAGGTAAGTGATTTATTCAATCGCTATTTGTGATTTTTGTGATGCCTGTGCTGTTTTGAAAAAGTATTTTGATGTGGGGCGCTGTCCTCGGATAATCACATGGTATGCTTTCGCCGTAAAGCCTTTTTGAAATCTGACGACAACATGGTTGAATTAACAAGAAGTTAAGCTTTTAAATGATGTAGGACACTTGTATGTTCATGAATGTTTAATATTACTATTTTGTCATTTAAATTTGGCGTGCTCCAACTTCACCGGATGTTGTCGATTTTGATCTCACTAACAGGATCGGATCCCTAAGAGGCTTAGGGGTGCCCTGTCTCATGACCTTGACTTCACACTTTCAAACTTTGTTGTCACTGATGGGTTCAGTTTTCAGTTTCCATCAAGCCATTAGTTTCTGTGGACCTGAGTGTCCTTCAGTAAGAAGACATCTTGCAGGTTAGGTTTGTCGATTGTCCATTTTCTACATGACTGGAGTGTCACAAAGTATTCTTCTCAGTTTGATGAAGCTGGGGGTAGACTGACTCAATCACCTCTGTGCACTGCTCTTGTACTCATGCAGGAGAACATGCTGGCCCAGCGTTTACTCTTTGCGCTGCCTCCTCTGGTCCGGCGTGAGGTGATGTTCCTCAGTGAATCTAAGTCTATCCTCAGGTAAGTTTGACATCTTTTTTGCTCTTCCAGTTTTACTTGGAGTTTCCTGCAGGTTACACACTTATAGACCACACTGGGTACCAACTTTTTACTTCCAACAATCCACAATCCAGCTGACCGGACTGCACCTTCAGTGAAGTGATGACCCTGGTGTGCAACTTGCTCATGGTAGTATCTTACCAACAGAGTGGCGATTCTTGGGGAGGATGAGGCGGTGTTTCTCTTCCCACATCATATCAGCTGCAGATGTGCGGCCTCTGATTCTCAACAACTTGTCTTCATCAATGATTGGGTTCAGCTTCTTGAGTGGACTGTGTTTGGGGTACTTCATTTCCTCTTCAAAGACTTCTTGCTGTATGCATCTAATGATGGTGGTTTTGGCTTGTGCAAGATGGTTGCTCTTGCACTTGTTACTGCCCTGGAGAAGGATTTGGCCAGCTGTATGAGCTTTGCTGTTGCTCGGGTGAGCGACTTCCAGCTGGAAAATCGTTCAATCCTGTGGGCCAAGCTGGCCTCCAGTAGCTTTGGTAGTGAAGGTTGTGACTTGCTGCTGGATTTCTGTATCTGTGTCTGAACTTGGTCCAACAAGTTCGAAGGTCTTTGCGTAGACATTTTTGTCTCTGTTCTTGTCAGGAAGGCTGGACCCAAGAACCAGTTAGTGAGCTTGAGGGAAGCTGCTGGCACAGGCCTACTTCCATGCTGACGTGGTGCCACTGTTCTGGGTTTGTGGACTTTCTTATACGTGTAACTCTGTTTGATACATAGATGTAGGATCTTCTAGATGCGTTGTGAATATATCACAGCACAATATTGATATCTGTGTACAACTTCACTGCATGAATCTCAATGTCCATTTCATTTTTGATCAGGTCTGCCATCTCAACTAAACCCAGCGGCACAAAGCTCTAGGCGTGGAACAGTGTGAGCAGGTTGTGGAGCAAGTTTGGATTTTCTCATAATGAACCCAACGTGACTTTGTCCTTTGAAGTCGACCACTCTGAGGTATGATACAGCTGGTATGGCCATAGTGGATGCGTCTGAGAACACAAAGTTCTCTCTGCTGCATGAAGGACAAGGAGACAGGGACATATGGTGGATGGTGAGCTGTTCGAGTTCCATCAATGTGTCTTTCCACAGCTTCCACTGAGTTACTTTCTCTTCTGGGAGTGGTATGTCCCAGTAACATTGCTCATGTTCAGTAGAGAAATTGCTCGTTAGAGCCTTGCCTTGCATGGCGATATGTGCTACAGACCCTAGGTGTGTCGTACAGGCTGACAGGACAACTCTTCTTGTGAACAGCTTCTCTACTCAGAAGGTGAAGAGATCTGTTTCCAGATTCCAACTGAGTCCTAGACTTCGTGGCAGGTAGCCTAGTGGTTAGAGCATTGGGCCAGTAACTGAAAGGTTGCTAGATTGAATCCCCATGCTGACAAGGTAAAAATCTGTCATTCTGCCCCTGACACAAGGCAGTTAACCCACTGTTCTCCAGTAGGCTGTCATTGTAAATAATAATTTGTTCTTAACTGACTTGCCTAGTTAAATTAAATACCCCTAGATCCAGGTCCTTGGTCTTTTTGGAGGCTATCTTGTGCAGCCTCATGCTAGACTCCGCTAACATTCATCTTGTTCCTTTCGGGATGTTGATAGCTTCTTCATCGCTGGAGAATGAGTGAAATCAATGTCTACGTAGAAGTTTCTCATTACACACTTTTTGGCATCTGTGCCATGCTCTTCACCCTCCTGGGCTGCTCATCTCAGGCCATAGATGGCTACAGCTGGTGATTGGCTGTTTCCGAACACAGGCACCTTCATTCTGTGATATCTTTGAGGTCATTGTCTTAATACCACAGGAACCTTTGGTAGTCATGGTAGTCTTCGTGGGAAAACGACACAGTAGAACATCTGTGACTGCAATGTTTTTTTTCCGGAATCGGATGAGGACTCTGAGGAGTGTGTTATTCAGGTCTGGTCCACTGAGGAGAACATCGTTGAGGGAGACTACCTCAGGTATGGGAGCTACACAGCTGTTCGACTCATTCATGAAGACTTCCCTGTCCATGATTTAGAGGATGTCAACTTGTCATCGCCATGTGTTCTTTCAAACACTTTACATCCCAGGTCGTCCATATCTGTGGTTGGGATGGCAGCCTCCATGCAGTTCTGAGGTCCCTGGCGCAGTGTTGTGTTATCCCATCTTTCCTTAATCTGGATGCTGTTAGCGCAGGGGCTAAGAAATGATGTGTCCATTGTGCAGCACGTTTTTTTTTGTAGCACTCTGTCCAGATATAACTCACCGATGACCCAGCCTATGTCTAGACATTGCATGTCAAATCAAAAATCAAATCAAATTTATTTGTCACATACACATGGTTAGCAGATGTTACTGCGAGTGTCGCGAGCGAAATGCTTGTGCTTCTAGTTCCGACAATGCAGTAATAACCAACGAGTAATTTAACTAACAATTCCAAAACTACTACCTTATACACACACACAAGTGTGAAGGGATAAAGAATATGTACTTAAAGATATATGAATGAGTGATGGTACAGAGCGGCATAGGCAAGATGCAGTAGATGGTATCGAGTACAGTATATACATGAGATGAGTATGTAAACAAAGTGGCATAGTTTAAAGTGGCTAGTGATACATGTATTACATAAAGATGCAGTAGATATAGAGTACAGTGTATACATATGAGATGAATAATGTAGGGTATGTAAACATTATATTAGGTAGCATTGTTTAAAGTGGCTCGTGATATGTTTTACATCAATTCCCATTATTAAAGTGGCTGGAGTTGAGTCAGTGTGTTGGCAGCAGCCACTCAATGTTAGTGGTGGCTGTTTAACAGTCTGATGGCCTTGAGATGGAAGCTGTTTTTCAGTCTCTCGGTCCCAGCTTTGATGCACCTGTACTGACCTCGCCTTCTGGATGATAGCGGGGTGAACAGGCAGTGGCTCGGGTGGTTGTTGTCCTTGATGATCTTTATGGCCTTCCTGTGACATCGGGTGGTGTAGGTGTCCTGGAGGGCAGGTAGTTTGCCCCCGGTGATGCGTTGTGCAGACCTCACTACCCTCTGGAGAGCCTTATGGTTGTGGGCGGAGCAGTTGCCGTACCAGGCGGCGATACAGCCCGCCAGGATGCTCTCGATTGTGCATCTGTAGAAGTTTGAGTGCTTTTGGTGACAAGCCGAATTTCTTCAGCCTCCTGAGGTTGAAGAGGCGCTGCTGCGCCTTCTTCACGATGCTGTCTGTGTGAGTGGACCAATTCAGTTTGTCTGTGATGTGTATGCCGAGGAACTTAAAACTTGCTACCCTCTCCACTACTGTTCCATCGATGTGGATAGGGGGGTGTTCCCTCTGCTGTTTCCTGAAGTCCACAATCATCTCCTTAGTTTTGACTGAGTGTGAGGTTATTTTCCTGACACCACACTCCGAGGGCCCTCACCTCCTCCCTGTAGGCCGTCTCGTTGTTGTTATCAAGCCTACCACTGTTGTGTCGTCCACAAACTTGATGATTGAGTTGGAGGCATGCGTGGCCACGCAGTCGTGGGTGAACAGGGAGTACAGGAGAGGGCTCAGATACGCACCCTTGTGGGGCCCCAGTGTTGAGGATCAGCGGGGTGGAGATGTTGTTACCTACCCTCACCACCTGGGGGCGGCCTGTCGGGAAGTCCAGTACCCAGTTGCACAGGGTCTCGAGCTTGATGATGAGTTTGGAGGGTACTATGGTGTTAAATGCTGAACTGTAGTCGATGAACAGCATTCTCACATAGGTATTCCTCTTGTCCAGATGGGTTAGGGCAGTGTGGTTGAGATTGCATCGTCTGTGGACCTATTTGGGTGGTAGCAAATTGGAGTGGGTCTAGGGTGTCAGGTAGGGTGGAGGTGATATGGTCCTTGACTAGTCTCTCAAAGCACTTCATGATGACGGAAGTGAGTGCTACGGGGCGGTAGTCGTTTAGCTCAGTTACCTTAGCTTTCTTGGGAACAGGAACAATGGTGGCCCTCTTGAAGCATGTGGGAACAGCAGACTGGGATAAGGATTGATTGAATATGTCCGTAAACACACCAGCCAGCTGGTCTGCGCATGCTCTGAGGGCGCGGATGGGGATGCCGTCTGGGCCTGCAGCCTTGCGAGGGTTAACACGTTTAAATGTTTTACTCACCTCGGCTGCAGTGAAGGAGAGTCCGCATGTTTTGGTTGCGGGCCGTGTCAGTGGCACTGTATTGTCCTCAAAGCGGGCAAAAAAAGTGATTTAGTCTGCCTGGGAGCAAGACATCCTGGTCCGTGACTGGGCTGGTTTTCTTTTTGTAATCCCTGATTGACTGTCGACCCTGCCACATACCTCTTGTGTCTGAGCCGTTGAATTGCGATTCTACTTTGTCTCTATACTGACGCTTAGCTTGTTTGATTGCCTTGCCGAGGGAATAGCTACACTGTTTGTATTCGGTCATGTTTCCGGTCACCTTGCCCTGATTTAAAAGCAGATGTTCGCGCTTTCAGTTTCACGTGAATGCTGCCATCAATCCACGGTTTCTGGTTTGGGAATAATTTAATCGTTGCTATGGGAACGACATCTTCAACGCACGTTCTAATGAACTCGCTCACCCACTCAGCGTATTCGTCAATGTTTGACGCAATACGAAACATATCCCAGTCCACGTGATGGAAGCAGTCTTGGAGTGTGGAATCATGTAGGGTGCATTGCAGGGTGCATTGTAGGGTGTAGGGAGCATGTAGGGTGCATAGTCCAGCCCGTTGTACTGTTCTCTGACTTTGCGCATTCTCAGTATCTCTTCCAAGCAGGAGGAGGATTGCTGAGTCTAAGTCCAGTGCTGGAATCTTGTCTGCAACTGGCTTCAGATGAGGGTGATTAAGTGCAACTTCAGGTGAGGGGATCTCTGATCTGTCTTCTGGCATCATGTCACATTCTATGAGACTGGGGAGAGTGAGCTGCGTTCTTGCTAAAGACTTGTTTCTTTGTTTGTCTAAGAGAGCGTACAGTCTGGCCAGCAGGATACACTTTGATTAAGCATATCTTGAAGCATGAGCTAGAGCAGACTGCATCTCCACAGATCTCAGTGCACTTTGAGGTTACTGCACGTGTTGCACTCTCCTTTTGTGGCAAACCATGAGTTTCTTTGGTAGCAAAGTTCTCTGTTCTCCATCAGGCTGGCCCTGGATGCAGCGTGGGTGGATGTCTATCACTGTTGCATTCTTTGCACAGCGACACTTTTTCACAATCATTTGTGAGATGACTGGTTGAAACTGTAACACGTGGCTGTCCTCGAGATACGACTTAGTGTCCTCGAGATACGAATCTAGTGTCTTGCTCCTGAAGCTGCAGCATCTTCTCAGCGGATGAGGCTTGTTGTGCAGAGGACAACTTTCTTCCCTGAGAGACTAGCCTGGTTGGCTTCATACTCAGATGAGACATCTGTCTTCCGTATGGACACTGGTGTTCTGTTCTTTGTTATGCTTCTCAGCTTGGATCGCTGCGCGTCTTCGCTTGCTTAGGATGAACTGTAGGACTGACTGGTAGGTAGGCTCGACTTTTTCGCATTGGTGGTCTGGTTCTGTATTGTAGAGTCTGACTGTATCAAAGTTGACCCCTGCTAATTGGACCTTTGATGGTCTCAATGGCTTTGTGTTATGAGGTGGTTGAGCAGTGTATACTCACTTGTGCATACTCACGGGTGCGTTACGCTGAGAGGTGTGCCGTCTGGGTTTCTAACAAACAGCGTGTCTCTGTTTAAATAATCGCCGGCTACTTTGAGAACCTCAGCTTCAGCTATGGCTGCTTTGGCAGCTTTCTCCTACTTGAGAATATGTAAGTGTGCCATTACCTCAGCTTTTCTTCTAGCTAATTCAGCTGTAACCCTATGATGCTCTTTTATGCAGCCCTGTTCTCGTATCATGTCAGCTTCCCTTGTTGCATAGGAAGCCTCTGCTTTTGCAGGAGCCCTGGTGGTTGCAGCACTAGCTGATGACAGGTTAGAGTGGCTCGAATGTCTCAACTAATGCGCTTAGATCGGTCTTCAGGACTAACTGATGTCAGATCAGATGTATTGGTCTTTAAAGCTTGAGCACCGTGACCTGGTCCCCAGAGTGTATGTGCTGTCCTCTGAGTCTGAATGCTGAAGGATGTCTGTCACCTTGATCATCTTGTTGTTTCATAATGAGTTGGGTTAACTCTGTGGAGTCTGATGGCTAAAGAGGTTGGATCGAGACGTGTAGAAGGGATCCACTCTTCCTTTGGCTGGTCCCGCTGTGTAGTCTTTTTTAAATTTATTGTTAAGACCTCACGATATGTGTACATTTAAAGCTTGGCATAAAGCTGACAACTCTCATTAAAGAGCCCGGAGGCAGGATTAATCTTTAGTTTAGTTTTTCATCTTTTAGTTACATTACTTTTTGTAAAACTGTAAAGTACAGAATATAGCAAATATTATTGCAAAATTATCTGCACACCTTCTCACAAGTGCATACACGTAAAGAACAGCCTGACCCAATATACTAACTATAACAAGCTCATGATACAGTCAATAGGCCTAGCTTGCCAAAATAATGTTGCTGAAAGGAGGAAAATGTACCTGACTAGAAAAGTGCCACAAAATGACTAAAACAGCAATACGCGTACTATGTATACATACAACATAATTACAACGGTATCATCTTGTAGCAAAGATACCTAGGCACGCACATTAGCCAGATACAGTACATTATAAAGTACAGGAAGTTGCGTGTCAAAGATAGTTAACACCCAATGTACTTTCTATGGCAATTAGTTAGCACACATTAGTTTAGCATCATGAAGGCTAGGTAATTATTCTAGAAAGTACAACTTGAATTAATGAAAGCATGTACTAATGACTCAAAAACAAAGGGTGCCTACTTAAAGACTGATCTTTATCCAAAGCCTAGTAAGTAAGAAAGATGAAGCTCATCTGTATGTTGCTATTCTTTTATATTGCTTGTACTGGGAATGCGCTCTGAACAGGAAGTAAGCTGATTTGCGTGCTGTGTTAAGAAGCAGTGCGGCTTGGTTGGGTTGAGTATCGGAGGACGCATGACTTTAAACCTTCGTCTCTCCCGAGCCCGTACGAGAGTTGTAGCGATGAGACAAGATAGTAGCTACTACAACAATTGGATACCACAGAATTGGGGAGAAAAAGGGGTAAAAAAAAAAAAACTTTAAAAAATGTATACTCGGCCATAAGACTTTATATGGGCAAATAAAACTCCTAGAGATGTAAAACATTCCTTTTTATTCTAAGTCTGAGGGTGGTTTTAACTTCCCACACTTGGAATTGTACCAACTCACCAAATAACCAAATAATTGCTTTAACATACACTGTTTTGCAAGGAAGGTCTACAGTAACTTCAACAGTACTGTCTGGGGTAACACCATGGTGTAGCCAGAGGACAGCTAGCTTCCGGCCTCTGGCTACATAGACTTCAATACAAAATCTAGGCGAGACTTTTACTTGAGACATTATTGTTTATAAGGATATTTCTGAAATTGTGTGTACAGCAGTGGAGGCTCCTCAGAGGAAGGGGAGGACCATCCTCAGTGAAATGTCATAAATATGTAAATAGTGAAACCTTAAAGTTAACCTTTTCAGATAAAACTATACTAAATATTCATATGTCACCAAATAATTGCTTTAACATACACTGTTTTGCAAGGAAGGTCTACAGTAACTTCAACAGTACTGTCTGGGGTAACACCATGGTGTTGCCAGAGGACAGCTAGCTTCCGGCCTCTGGCTACATAGACTTCAATACAAAATCTAGGCGAGACTTTTACTTGAGACATTATTGTTTATAAGGATATTTCTGAAATTGTGTGTACAGCAGTGGAGGCTCCTCAGAGGAAGGGGAGGACCATCCTCAGTGAAATGTCATAAATATGTAAATAGTGAAACCTTAAAGTTAACCTTTTCAGATAAAACTATACTAAATATTCATATGTCACCAAATAATTGCTTTAACATACACTGTTTTGCAAGGAAGGTCTACAGTAACTTCAACAGTACTGTCTGGGGTAACACCATGGTGTTGCCAGAGGACAGCTAGCTTCCGGCCTCTGGCTACATAGACTTCAATACAAAATCTAGGCGGCTCATAGGCCTCAGCCCCTTCCGTGGACATAGATGGTAATTATGACCACTCCCGCAGGACATCCTCCAACCAATCAAAGCTTTTGCAGTATGAACTGACATGTTGTCCATCCAATCATAGAATTAGGATCAGAGAACTAACCTAGTGAGTTGTATTGGGATTGTGCCACAGAGCCATTTGTGGGTTCTATGTGTTGAGAAGCTTGGTGACATTGTTGGATAGAGATTACGAGTGAAGAGTGATAAGCATTTTTGGGATATTATTCAAATTTGTTTTTTCAAATGACAGGAGACCGAGGTATATCATAAATTGTTTTCTTGGTTTTTTAACTTAAATTGCACTAAACACAAAAATAATTTGCTAGCTACCAGCACGAGTGTAGTTTTGTCCACCAGAATGGTAGAATGGCCAACGCTGTCGAATGTTGTGGACTTCTTGTTGAACCCCTTTCATTCTCTGGGGTACACGGAAAAGGTGCAAATTAAAAGCGAGGGTCGACCTCTGCTTGATCAGTTTCATGAAGACTGATGAAAAGGCGAGGGCATTCAATACTAACTTGAATCAAAAGTATAGATGGTTAACAGGGAGCCTTTCATCAGGTCGCCTGTATTGCTGGTCTATTTGGTAAGTCAGCCTTGGTCGAAAGGTGGGTGCAGTGACCTGAAGAACATCGATTGTTCAGCTAAACAAAAGCGGGGCATGCAAGAATATGCTTTTAGGAGGACCCGATGAGAGGGAAAGTTCCGTTAACAAGGACAACTACAAGGAGCTTGCAGGGGTAACTGCGTGTTATGATGCTTTACTTGCTGAAAGTATTGGAACTTTCAACTGTCTCTTGTAAGGATTTAGGATTAATGCATTTTAAACCCGCTACCATATTACTTAAGATTGAATTGTTTGAACAACAGCTGCTTTGTCTTTGTGTGTGACAAGAACTGAGTAACATGGTGTGACTTGCATGTTGCAAAGCGGTGTACTGTTTGCTACATTTGCCTTGCCTGTCTGTGTGTGACTATTGAGCACATGGTGTGACTTGCTGCATGTTACAAAGTTGTGGTTAATCAGGTATAGGGAGGGGTGGTCAACATGAGGTTTAACTGAGATGGAAAAATACTGAACAACACAATAGCAGGAACTGAGCAACTATTACAACTGTGTGTGGTACCAACACAGAGTTAATCTACACAACCGCAGATGTCGGGCTCCAAGGAGCGCCAAGAGGCTAGGACTAGTCTGAGCGCCTGCGATAGGCTGAGCAAGTCTAAAACCACGCTCAGCCTCTACTGTGATAGGCCAACAGATGGGTTGAAATTATGTCTATTACAGTATAAGAATAACTGTTTACGAACATCTGGTCAGTTCTCTGTTTGCCCTGCAAGGTGGGACAGAGAGCCCGTATATACGAAAATTGCATTTACCATTTATTGCTTGAATTTAATTAATGACATATTCTGACTTTTATTCTTCCTGATACCGGATTCGAAAGACTCAACCCTATCACTTTTCTGGGTGTTGAAAACCATTCCGAATGATTTGATAGCCTCCATTAAAAGTAATTGTCAAAGGCTATACCCATTCACTAACACGATCCTAAGCGGGATAGCACAAAATGAGATGCAGAGACGTGACTTCAACAAAAAGAAGGAAACTGTATTGGGGGTTCTTTCAACACTCCCCAGGGCAGTAGAAACAAAGGCCCGTGTAAGGGCTATCTAATTTTTAAAAAGTACCAGTTGGTACTAAATGCAAAACCAACAGCTTGAGCCGAAGCTTTAACAGGGAATCATGGTGCTGTGGAATTTGCCGTAACCTCCAGCTTGTAATCATTCTGCCTCTCCTCTGTCCTTAAATGTCTTATGTGATGTAATTTTTTCCCACACACATTGACTTCGGCGATGTCATTTACAACAGCCTCCAACACTCTACTCAGCAAATAGGATGCAGTCTTTCACAGTGCCATCCGTTTTGTCACCAAAACCCCATATACTACCCACCACTGCGACCTGTATGCTCTCGTTGGCTGGCCCTTGCTTCATATTCATCGCCAAACCCACTGGCTCCAGGTCATCTATGTCTTTGCGTGGTAAAGCCCCGCCTTATCACAGCTCACTGGTCACCATAGCAGCACCCACCTGTAGCACGTGCTCCAGCAGGTATATTTCACTGGTCACCACCAAAGGAAATTCCTTCTTTGGCTGCCTTTCCTTCCAGTTCTCTGATACCAAAGACTGGAACGAATTGCAAAAATCACTGAAGCTGGAGACTCATATCTCCCTCACTAACTTTAGGCACCAGCTGTTAGAGCAGCTCTTTTTTTTCTCTCCTTTGCACCCCAGTATCTCTATTTGCACATTCATCTTCTGCACATCTATCACTCCAGTGTTTTAATTGCTAAATTGTAATTGTTTCGCCACTATGGCCTATTTATTGCCATACCTCTTATCTAACCTCATTTGCACATACTGTATAGACTGTTTTTCTATTGTGTTATTGACTGTGTGTTTATTCCATGTGTAACTCTGTTTTGTGTCGCACTGCTTTGCTTTATCTTGGCCAGGTCGCAGTTGTAAATGAGAACTTGTTCTCAACTAGCCTACCTGATTAAATAAAGGTGAGGAAAAAAATGCGTAGCCTACTTGGACACCAGGTCCTTGGACAACTTGTCCCAACATTTCCCACTCTTCCACAGGAATAGCCTGAAGCCACAGAGCTCTTCTCGATGGCTCTATTTCCCTATGTTGGAGCATTGCGAACCATAGGTCGGGATTTATGACCTGGTTACGTACAGCATATTGAACAACCCAACACACTTTTGTCATTTTTTGTTATTTCTGTATAAAATCTATGAAGAAGTTAACTCTTACAATGGGGGGTCAATGGAAAATGTTTGTTTTCCCCAATTTTTGGTTGAGGGGAATTCCTTATGACATGAATACGGACTCTGAGAATAACAATGGAGCTTCTATTACAGTTATGTTTTTGTGAATATTTTGAACACAAGGAAAACAAAGAAGGTTGATAGTCAGTGACTCAACTTTTCAAAGATTTCTGATTTAATGTTATCCATTCTCAGTCTATGTTGTCTGAAGCTGAAGGTTTAATGTGTCCTTTGTTCACAGACCTTAGCCTTTTCAGGACCATAAGGACGTTTTGGTTGGGGTCCCCACCCCACTTCAGGACCTTCGCTGTTGGGCTAGTCACTGCACAATATTTTTTACTTTGGTAGAGCTCTTTGAAAAAAATTTGCGATCTAGAATATAAAAGCTCAGACACACTGGTAGGATTGTCAAATGTTTATCTGCCGACAAACGTTTGTGGAATGTTAACTAAAGAGACTGGTACTCAGGATACTATAGGTCGGTACAATAAGTAAACTATGAAAGTTGAATACAAGGTCATTGTGGTCAAGTTGACCTTTTTTAAAGTCCCCTGAAACAGTTGACTGATGGTGATACATACAAGATATGACACAAACTAAATGTTGAGTTTGGCAGTACAAACCGTACAGGTCAAGCACAACGGCAAGAGAAAGGAAAGAAATCAGATTATTTTCAGTCTAGCCAGCATGTTGCCAAGATAAAGAAAATGCACTCACTAAAGGAGTGGTTACAAGTTTTAATATAAAAAGGAGTGATTGCATCAGTGTACACTTCCAACTTATCTCCCAACTGAATACAGGATGAGTTTAATCATGGCATCTTTTCTCTCTACAGCTCTGCTGTTGCTGGTTCCTGGGATCCTGACTGAAAGTAATGTGGAATATATGTACATCTCTTTAATGTTCTCTTTATAACCTATACAGTGTAGTTAATTTTTGATTACAATTTTATTACAGAGGAACATGGATCAAACCCCATCAATTTGACAATAGTCAACAGCATCGCCGATGCACCCAATGAGACCTACAGTACTGACATTGTGTACAGAGGGATCCTACTCGGTGCCATGAGGAGACTGCATCAGACCAATGCAGACTTCAAGTGAGTAGACCATTTAAATTCCATTGTCTGATTTTCTAGAATAGCTCATTTATGCAATATCGACGATACAGTTTGAGCAATAGTTTCTATGCCAATTTACAGACAATGTTCTGTAGTTCAATGTGTGATTTATTGCATGGAAAGGAATGGTATGTCATTTTCATGTTTTCAATGTCTAAAGTAATGGTGGTATTCTTGCTTTTGGAATGGGTAAGGTGTATTATAATTGGCAGATGGTGTGTCAAAGATTTTATGTTTATGTCAGTGATCATTGTTCTTCCAGGTTTACCTACACAGAGAACTTCAACTATGGTCCTTTCCTGGAGAGTGTGAATGGTGTAGCCGGGAACAATGCTGAGCACACTTACTGGGAGCTCCTTGTTCAGACTGGGAAGAATGGATCTGTGATCAGACCTGACGTGGGCGAGTCATGATTTAGAATATCTGTCTCTCTCTCGCTCTCTTTCTACAGAATTAAGGGCAAAAGCAAGTGTTATTTACGACCTATTTGTCACATTAATTGTGCACATACTGTAAACACAAAATGAGCACACTTACTGGGAGCTTCTTGTTCCGACTGGGAAGAATGGACCCGTGATCAGACCTGATGTGGGTGAGGAGTAGTAGTCTCACACTCACAATGCTAAGACTGTGTTTAGAACTCTCTCTCAGAGAGCAAAGCTTTTGCATTTAAGCGGAAAAGCTAGTGTTATTTACAATGTATTTTTCACATGAATTGTGCACATTACTGTTAACACAAAATGACCGATTTGGACCTTGTTTTCACAGGTATTGGCTGTTACATCCCAGAACCAAATGACCACATCATCCTGAATTTTACAAAATGGTGAACAGTCAGAAGAAGCGCCTGACTGATAATGGTTCATGATTTGAAGAAGTGCTGTTGTCATAAATTGCACATTGGCCATTACTACCTTACTTTTTTCCTGTTATGGCACATCTTAAGACTGTTTTAGAATGAAAAATAGAGTTTCACCATGATACTGTTATATACCCAAACTACTGTAAAATAACATTCCATTTGTAATTACTGTCAAAGGTTAATAAAGTACAAGTAGCTTTGGAGTACCACTTGTACGGGGAAATAAAATGACTGCAACAATATACCTGTACACACAATCATTTCAGAAATGACTGTACATATTATTTACACTCACGTGTGCGCGTGTATATATATTTTCACCCCAAAAAGTTGCTATCTAGAACCTGAAAGGGTTTTTCCTCTGTCCCCATAGTAGAACCCTTTTTGGTTCCACGTAGAACCCTTTCTGCAGAGGGTTCTACATGGAAATGGAGCATGATTATTTGATAAACCAAGTTTGTTTTACAAAATGCACTTGGTGGTTTAAGGACTAGTAGTCCACTAAGGTTACAAGCTGAATTGCCTGTGACCTTGGCTGATGGCTGGCAACATTTCAATATTATGTTTGACTGTTCAGTAAAGGGCTTAAAACATACTATGCATGAGCTTAAATCAGTCTTATCAATCATTGACAGTGATTTCCTGCACACCCACTCTATGGATTGTGCACCTCCTCTGTTGGAATGTCGACAAGGCTAATAGTGTATAAAAATACCAAAGAGTAGAAGCATAGGAATACATTTCCAGCTGGTCCTGGAGACAAGATGATTGATCAGACCTCTGAGGTGGCATAACAAAAGCTTGTAAACACTGGTGCAATATCTGATAATGGAAACACAACAGGGATTTGTAGACCAGGGAAGCACACCATGGGGATACGACACTGACTGCTACTTTTCAAATTACCTGGACCCACTGTGCGTTCTCGCAGAAGAACTGTCCAGCCGCCAGCGACCAAAGATTACGAAATGTGTCTGGGTGACTACGACATGATGGGAGTTTATGAAAATGTGTTATAGATTGGGTTATCTCTATTGTTGTCAGGACTTGGCACTACAAGTTCTGCTGCAAGGTCACATCACCAGCCCGGATAGACCAGACAGCCTAAATAACAAGCACACTCCAGACTGGTTGAAAACACCAGCCCCAATGGGGACAGCCTTTTTCACATAGCCGCAGGAACTAGGTGTGGTGAGGGTGCTGCAGCACCCACTGAAAAATAATAGACATCTGTAGCACAGACAAAAAAATTATAATCAGCATCACTGCTTTGGCAAAAAAAAAGGTAGTTGTATAATTAAGAATCATATCTTGAAGGATACAATAGTTGGAATTGTAAGTTGTTGGCCTGTCCTTTTCTCTACAATCTTCATTGTAATGGAATCCATATAGAACAAAACCTTGTCCTCAAACATATCAATTTGTGCAAAGTTATGGGCAAAAACTAAAAACTGGTCATATAGGTTTGTACCTGTAGACTTTCCATCACCACGAAGAAAAACAATGCACAATTGTCACACCCTGACCACAAAGAGCCCTTGTTTCTCTATGGTGTAGTAGGTAAGGGTGTGACTAGGGGGTGTTCTAGCTCTATATTTCCATGTTGGTGTTTTGTATGGTTCCCAATTAGAGGCAGCTGGTAATCGTTGCCTGGGGATCATATTTAGGGAGCCATTTTTCCCACCTGTGTTTGTGGGATATTGTTTTGTGTATGTGCACCATGTAGTCACGTTTCGGTATTCATTGGTTTGTTTTGCTGAAGTTTCACTTTGTAATAAAGATGTGGAACTCTTATGTACACTGTGCCTTGGGCCTGTGGATTGTGATGATGTGGCTCATTTGGTAGAGCATGGCGCTTGCAACGCTAGGGTTGTGGGTTCAATTCCCCCGTGTAAAAATGTATTCACTCACTACTGTAAGTTGCTCTCGATATGAGCATCAACTAAAATGTAAGAGGAATGACTTGACCATTTCCTTTTTCACATTAAAAATAAGTTGCATTTGCAAAGTATTTCAAGAACTGGAAACCATATCAAGCCCCGATATACAATATGTTACTAATTTGCAAAACGTACTATACCTAAAGAAAAAAATAATCTAAACGTATGATATGTTACAAATTCTAGCTAGGTGGCTAATGTTAGCTAGCTGGCTAACGTTAGCTAAACTAGGGGTTAAGGTTCAAATCAAATCAAATCAAACCAAATCAAATTTTATTTGTCACATACACATGGTTAGCAGATGTTAATGCGAGTGTAGCGAAATGCTTGTGCTTCTAGTTCCGACAATGCAGTAATAACGAACAAGTAATCTAACTAACAATTCCAAAAAAAAACTACTGTCTTATACACAGTGTAAGGGGATAAAGAATATGTACATAAGGATATATGAATGAGTGATGGTACAGAGCAGCATAGGCAAGATACAGTAGATGATATCGAGTACAGTATATACATATGAGATGAGTATGTAAACCAAGTGGCATAGTTAAAGTGGCTAGTGATACATGTATTACATAAGGATGCAGTCGATGATATAGAGTACAGTATCTACGTATGCATATGAGATGAATAATGTAGGGTAAGTAACATTATATAAGGTAGCATTGTTTAAAGTGGCTAGTGATATATTTACATCATTTCCCATCAATTCCCATGATTAAAGTGGCTGGAGTAGAGTCAGTGTTATTGACAGTGTGTTGGCAGTAGCCACTCAATGTTAGTGGTGGCTGTTTAACAGTCTGATGGCCTTGAGATAGAAGCTGTTTTTCAGTCTCTCGGTCCCAGCTTTGATGCACCTGTACTGACCTCGCCTTCTGGATGACAGCGGGGTGAACAGGCAGTGGCTCGGGTGGTTGATGTCCTTGATGATCTTTATGGCCTTCCTGTAGCATCGGGTGGTGTAGGTGTCCTGGAGGGCAGGTAGTTTGCCCCCGGTGATGCATTGTGCAGACCTCACTACCCTCTGGAGAGCCTTACAGTTGAGGGCGGTGCAGTTGCCATACCAGGCGGTGATACAGCCCGCCAGGATGCTCTCGATTGTGCATCTGTAGAAGTTTGTGAGTGCTTTTGGTGACAAGCCGAATTTCTTCAGCCTCCTGAGGTTGAAGAGGCGCTGCTGCGCCTTCCTCACGATGCTGTCTGTGTGAGTGGACCAATTCAGTTTGTCTGTGATGTGTATGCCGAGGAACTTAAAACTTGCTACCCTCTCCACTACTGTCCCATCGATGTGGATGGGGGTGTTCCCTCTGCTGTTTCCTGAAGTCCACAATCATCTCCTTAGTTTTGTTGACGTTGAGTGTGAGGTTATTTTCCTGACACCACACTCCGAGGGCCCTCACCTCCTCCCTGTAGGCCGTCTCGTCGTTGTTGGTAATCAAGCCTACCACTGTTGTGTCGTCCGCAAACTTGATGATTGAGTTGGAGGCGTGCATGGCCACGCAGTCGTGGGTGAACAGGGAGTACAGGAGAGGGCTCAGAACGCACCCTTGTGGGGCCCCAGTGTTGAGGATCAGCGGGGATTAAGTTTAGGACATAGGTTAAATGGTTAAGGTTAGGGGAAGGGTTCGATAAAAGGTTTAAGGTAAGTGTTAGGGAAAGCTAACATGCTAAGTAGTTGCAAAGTAGCAAAAAAGTAGTAAGTTCTTGAACAGTTATCTTATAACACAAACAAACTCATGCACATCATACAAGAATACTCATGCATATAGACACTCACAAGCATAAATTTGAAATGTACACACATGCACAGTTGTATACCCACACACAAATACTTGGAACGGATCATTGAACATAATTCTCGTCACTGGAGGTAGGGAATAACACACTATCACATTTCATAACAATTTTAAAACAATGACATGCACTCCAGATCGCCAAATTAGCCAATAGACGGTATGGGCATACTTGTCTAGAACACAAAACCTGTTTATATCGTCATGACAAAGTACATATTTCGCTTAGATGTTCTCAATCTAAACAGCGTACCAAAATATTCAACTCCATTTCACCTTCAAGTACCATGTCGCAATGATGTTACAGAAAGGAGGAGATAGGAATCCCATTGGTCAATGGAGAAACACCCCGACCCATCACATTCACGTTGTCATGCAATGTCACGCGGTTGCTAAATCTAAGTTAACCGTCACGCAATCCCTTCTCAAAATCAGGGTATAATGCTGCGTTCATGTGCTAGTCTAGGAACTAGGAAACGCTCACATTTCTGACTTGATAACTGGTTGTAGTTATACACGTGCCATGTTCAACCAGTTAGCAGAAATGTTCTGAGTTTCCTAGTTCCGACTAGCATGTGAACGCAGCATGAGTCGAGAAACATGCCTATTTTTCTCAAATACATAATGTCACGATTCCAAAGCTTTACGATGTTACAGGGAACGAGTAAATTATCTCACATCTTGGAAAATAGTTGCAATGTTGTACCTCTTGTTGACAAAAAATGAATGCTAATGTTAGCGCCCAATTGAATCCTATTCACTCCTTGAAGGAGAGTTCACCTTGTCCAGGAATCTCCCAAAATTCACCTTGCGGCCCAGTGACGAAAACAAAAATGGGTGTTAATACGATTCCAATGGAGTTTCCCATCTCCTCGAAAGTATCTCTGTGAAACGTACTCTGCTGTCGCTCTTGGCAGAGACGAACTGCCAGTTGAACTCTGTGAGACTCCTAAATTGATAGTGCAGTTGGTTTCTAAATTGATAGTGCAGTTGATTTTACAGCTTGCTAGCTAGTTCACATGATGATTTGGACGTTGGTATTACTGTGTGCAGTAGTGGTGCATGGTGAAAATCATTGGGGAATTCAAGCCAGGAAAAACAATTGCCATATTACAACCGATGTGTTGTGATAATTGTGTTGTTTGCTCTATAACCTGTTAGTTCATATGCCTTGCCACCTTGATACATAGGCCTAAAGGCCAAGACAATGACAAGACACAGTGGCAGAATATGTTCAACCACACATTTGTTTCATTACAAAACCGGAGAGCAACATCTGTCCGGTGAAGCCCCCAAAACATATTGCATGTAACAAACAGTCACACGGCCTACAGCATGGTCAAGCAAGTTAATGTTTCTGACATTTTTGCTCTACTGAACAACTATTGATTTAGAACCACGGAGAGTTACTTCAAGTTGCAAAGAAAACAGGAGCTGCCTCCACTATTCCAGCACCATTTCAACTTCATAATTTCAACAACATCTAATCACCTATGCTTAGTCTAATACAGTGACATCTAAAAGATACCAACAACTATTTAGTCCAATCAACATAAGCTAAATATGATGTGGCTGTCCATTGTACTGATTTATGTGTGTTAGAGGAATTCTAAATTCCTATATGTTTTGTAGCCAAAACCAAATTCACACTCTATCTATTTCATAATAAGTTGTAAATGTATCATTTTGCATGAAATAGAAAGGGACCCGTCTTAAAAACAAGTTCAGCATTTATTCTTGATGAGTACTGACCCAAAATACAAAGAACATTACATTTTAAAGAGAGAACATAAAATGACGTCATCAGTTTCTCACACTCTCCGATCCACACAATAGCGCAGTGTCTTCAGGTATGGAGATTGTCTTCTACTCCCCTCATAAAACAAACATTCCAATCTGTCTAAATGATATACTCTTCTCCACTAATGGAACATCAAACAAACATTTTTATCTGTCTAAAGAGATATGCCATCCCTCTCCCTTAAACCCGCAAGGTACAGACAATTAATTCGTTTTACTTACATTTTCAGTCCTAGTTTAACCAAGAACCCATACATTTCATACCATAACATAATAGTATTAAAATAAATGGTTCTAATTGAAATGTATAGATAATTAATAATTTCAACTATATTTTCCTCCAACAATGTGTGTGTGTTCATGCGTGCAAGTAGAAAAAACATGACTTGCCCTACCAGCAGAGAAATGCCGATGCCATCCTCTTATTTCATGTTGCCTAAACGGTCTATGACTGGCATACAGTACTCGTGTTTAGTTTTGTTGTCCTAGGCTACCTTGCTAAAATGCTTGCTCGCTAGCCCAACTTCCTTTTATGGGCAACGATGTGCCAGACCAGCTAGCTAACATTAGCATACAGTGGTTGCTCAACGAAGAGGTCATTTGTGGTTTAGTACGGTACCCTGCGTCCCTGCTTCATTGCTTCAGACCAGCCAGCACAAGGGGGAGTTAGAGCACTGATTATGCTTTTGGGTCACAAGGCACTAATGTGTCTCTAACTGACAATGAATGAGCGACATAAACCAAATAGAAACGGATAATTGTCCATGACTTCAAAATTTAATTTCAATGAACTGAATGATGAGGATGAAGAAGGTGATTGAATTTAGTACAACAGTGTAAGAATTGCTATTTCTCTGTCCTGCAAGCGCACCCCCAGAAAAATACACTTATTTTTTTGTTTCTACTCGTCAGTATTACTTACTAAAACTGTTGTTACGCTAAGGTTTTTATTCCAAGAGAAACTAAAATGTTCAATTATATTCCATGATATTCTTAAGATACATGTGTTGACTGAATATAGGCAAGGGATGTCTGCTAAATAATCAAGTTGATGGCGCAGTCATATGGCCTCGGCACCTACATAAAGCTGAGTGACTCACTCATTCATGGCTTTGGATAAAAATTTTAAAAAGTAGCAACATTCTTTCTGATAGTCTTTAATAAAGACATGTTTTGGTTATCCTGACCTGGACACCATGTTTTATAATAGCCCATTGTGGGCTATTAGCAGGACAGTAGACGCTTGGCAACACTTCTCTGTATTTTGATACTTTGCGCAAGGCAATTGATCAGCATTGTGGATGGGGCCTCCTGAGTGGCGCAGAGGTCTAAGACACTGCATCTCAGTGCAAACTGCGTTGCTACAGATGCTGGTTCCATACTTGTGCCGGCAGCGACCGGGTGACCCATGAGCTGATTGGGCTTTTGGTTTCTCTCCCTCTAAAAACAGAAATAAGTCATTCGAAATAACAAACTGGCTTTATTTACAAATTAGTAAGAATGTCTCATCCCATGTTCAATAATGGCCTTTTTCTCGCTCACTTAGCTTATTTGAAAACGAAATCATCTTCAAAATAGTGTTATTTTTTAAACAAAGCAATTATTATTATTATTATTAATTCATTTAGAATGATATAAAAGCCCCTTAGATATTCTCATAGATCAATCAGCTCATTTTGAACTGCGGCCTCATCCAGCAAGTGTATAGTTTTCTTAGCAAGTGAGGAGTATTCTCCACCTAGGCGGACTGTGAGAGGATCACGTACAAACGCAATGATATCCAAGAGGCTGATCCGTCTTCAAATCTGGTGGATAAGTTCCTAATTAAAGCCTCAAATTCTCCACGACTGTTTCCCTCTTCCTTGTAACTGCAGATTTAACCCGTACATTTTTTTTCTAATAATAATAATTTGGGAAAGAAATCTCAGATTTTATAGGGCCCCATTAGAGTTGTTTAACCATTATTTTACCAGATATATTGACAGAAAGCAACATAGTTCACTACTTTCTCTTGTAGGCTACACTAAGGACCCAGGGTAGAGTTAGAGGAGAAGCATTTGCCTATTTGAAAGCTAGAAAAAAAATTGTTGCTTGCGACATGTTTCATTTTATAAAGTTAGCTCTCATGCTAGAAAAGTTTGGAGACAACTATTCTAGGAGCTGATCTGTCATCAGTATTGTGAAATAATTATAATGTTAAGGAAAGATTTTAATGGAGAAATCTGAGAGCAGCGCTCCCTTTCTTTTGATCCTATCAGTATCGACACATCCTCCAAAGACACACTTAGCAACCGTTCTCTCAATGTGGTGTTTTGGGAAAGGCATGTTACATCATCAGCCGTTGTAGCAAAGATGCATCGTTAAACACTCTTCAGCCTGAGTTCCATTGCTATCGGGAAACCGGGCCCTGGCTGCTAGCTAGCACTCAATCACGTGGCTAACGTTAACGCCGTCATGAAAAGGGACATGAGTGAATCCCTACATCAGGGGTATCAATCCAACTATTATGTGAGAAGGTCCAGTGACACACTGGACCTTTTCCTAGGTGGCAAAGGTTCAGATTGATATCGGCGCTGTGGTACACCCACAATTCCACCTGCTAAATATGTGTGTGACCAATGAAATTTGATTTTGATTTGATTTTAGTAACAAACATAGTCGTCTACGACTTAGGAAACATGTTGCTATATAAAATGTATATTAAGTACATTAAATGAGACTAAGATTTTGAATTGCAACTTATTTTGAATGTAAAGTGCAACATTGCATCAGCATTGCTGAAGAACAAAACTGGTTGCATAATTGCCTATGCAAAAAGTGCACTGTACATGTGCCTTGAATGACAAAAAAATATTTCAATAAAATAAAGTGCATGTTTTATGGAAACAAAGGAGAATTTAACAAAAATAATCACCTGAATGCACAGAACGTCACTGTGGGCCATTAAATATTAATGTATAAGTCACTCTGGGCCTTGCCCTGCATTAATGAGAGAAATTACACTTTCTGTCTCCTGACAATAATTTGAACTTTGGCACAAATGGTGTGAGAGAAACAATGAGACACTGGTGCAGGTGTTTATTGGTGAGACACTCCTTTTGCCCCATCTCTTTTAACCATACAGTTTTTCAGGTCCTCATCAATTCATGAAGCCTTACCAGTTCTAACAGTCAGTTTCAGTCAGGTGCATGTTTATCAATAATTGGAAGAAGCAATTTCATAAATTCATCAAGTGCAGTGTCTGGATGCTCCTCATTAATCACATCAGACCATCAAATATTTTTTAACATCATCCACATAAGTCACAGCAACATTTTTGTATGATCTCTTATACACTATTTTAGGCCCAGCTTTTGGAACTTTGACTTTCCTGGATATAGCCACTATATTGTGATCACTGCATCCAATGAGTAAGGATACAGCTTTAGAACAAAGTTCTACAGTATTAGTACAAATTTGATCGATGTTCTTGTGCCTGTAGTGTTTGTAAACACCCTGGTAGGTTGATTAATAACCTAAACTAGATTACAGGCACTGGTTACAGTAAGAAGCTTCCTCTTCAGTGTACAGCTTGATGAAAACCAGTCAATATTCAGGTCCCCAAGAAAGTAGACCTCTCTGTTTACATCACATACACTATCAAGCATTTCACACATATGATTTAGATACCGACTGTTAGCACTTGGTGGCCTATAGCAACAACCGCAAAGAAAAGGCTTTAGATGTGCCAAGTGAACAACACTTAAATAACACTTGACATAAAATCTTCTCTAAGCATTACAGGGACACGGCTCTGAATATATACAGCAACACCTCCCCCATAAGCATTTCTGTCTCTTCTATAGATGTTATATCCTTGTATTACTACTGCAGTATCATCAAATGAATTATCTAAGTGAGTCTCAGAAATGGCTAATGTACAGTATGAATGTTATCTGATGTTAGCAAGTTTTGACTTCATGAAAAAAATTCTAAGGCTACATATATTCATATGGGCTATTTTCAGCCCTTTCCTAGGTAGCTTATCAGTGTCATGACTGGCCTGTGAGGATCAGGTTACCGTGGATCACAGTTCTACAGAGATGTCTCTCCCTCCCGCAGAGAGGGAGCGGTATAGAGGGATTGATGGAGGGGGTTTATGATGCCTCATGCACATTGTAAATCTTAAGGCAGCAGACAAATCCTTTGTCCTGTTAGTGTTTGGGACTGGAATGTCTGTGTGGGGCTTATGGAGAATCTACCTCAGAAAGGTAACGTGCAATAAATGGACTTATATTTCATCAGCCAAAATGGTGGTAACAATGATAGATGGAATAGGAAAATGAATGTAGTTTTTGATATGTTATTAAAAGTTAAATTATAACTTTGTAACGAAAATTTACACTTGAAGAATTTTCATAAAATGTACATAACGTTAACATTCTGTGCGTTGTGTAGAAAATATCCAGAGCAAATATAATGTAATTGTAAAGATGAACTGTTTTCTGAACGAGTTGTCTAAACGAGATTCTGGTAAGTTCTAATACCTTGCCGTGTAACGAGCAACACCCCAGGGAACCCAGAAAGCATGCCATAAAGACGGAAACACCCCTTTGTGACCCAAGGGTATAAAACTTGCAAGTTAATAATTTACATGCAGTCTAAGTTTACCACGCGCTGCAGCCGAGGTTTACGACTAAACGCAACATGAGGAAGAGGACAAAGGAACCTCTTAACAATCAAGGCTACGGTTGACTACTGTATCTAAGAAGATGAATTCAAAAAGAACCAACCAGATATTCTCTTCAGATCATCAGTTGTCTACACGCTACCCAAGCTGGGAGCGTCGACATGGCTGATTAGCCTCCTAAGAAGACTACTCTCACAGAACGAGTGCAAGGAAACAGACAACCAAGAGAAAGGATATTGTGACATCGTGTGGACAATCAGAGACTTACACCCGGCAATGAAGGAGACGCAGTCATCAAAAGAAAAGGGCGTTCACCAAACTTATCCCACTAAGCGTACCTCGGTCCTCGAAGAGATACCCAACGAAGACCTTCAACAAGTAAATGCATTCATAATAATTCTGACCCATAAGTGCAGCAGTTCGGGGCAAGGTGTTAGGGCTAAACTAAGCATAGTTTACAAATGTATCCCAGTGTGCTTTTCTCTCATGCACTTTCTCTCTCTCTCTCTCCCTTTCTTTAAATCTCCATCTTGTGTAACACATGTCATATTGTGTTAGTCCGCTAGGGACCTGTTGCCATTGTATTAAGTTCTAATCAAAAACCTAGACTGTTTGTGTATGTGTATCTTATATTATAATTTATCTTGTAAGTAAATAAATAATAAACTCAATTGGTGTGATACGGAATGATTTACCTAGTCCCGGGTTTGTGCCGATTTATGAATTATGCGACGTTCAGAATGAGACTGATGATGAAATGAATTAATTAGTGACTGCTGTGAAATCGATATTCTGATATTCTTTGAGTCAATTCGGGAAATGGGCATTCATTAAACTTTTTCCGTGGTGCCCCAGGTTACTGAGTTAATGGTTACAGGATTAATTGAATCAATAAATAGCATGTCATCACATTAACCTCTCTGCGCACCAAACCCGTTA
This sequence comes from Oncorhynchus tshawytscha, assembly GCF_018296145.1. NCBI lineage: Eukaryota > Metazoa > Chordata > Actinopteri > Salmoniformes > Salmonidae > Oncorhynchus > Oncorhynchus tshawytscha. Next base: position 18,957,653 of record NC_056442.1, on the reverse strand, counting down.
GTTAGCGGGATGAAATTCGCCAACATACGGTGATCGCTACATAAATAGTCATATTAAACATTCATGAAAATACGAGTGTTTCACATGTTTCGAAAGCCTAGAATCTTGCTAATGCAACTGCGTTGTCAGATTTAAAAAAGGATTTACTGCGAAAGAATACGATGCGATTATCTGAGGATAGAGCCCCATAAAAAACAACTATTTCAACCAGCACAGGCGTAACAAAATCACAAACTGCAATCAAATAAATAGTTTACCTTTGACGATCTTCCTCTGTTTACAATCCCAATGCTCATTGTTACACAACGAATGGTCTTTTGTTTGATAAAATCCATTTTTATAGCCTAACACGAAACATTTTTTGAACCGCTTGGGTCGGGAATTCTGTCTCATTCCATTTTCGACGACACATTTGATGTAAATACACACACTAAACGTGACTTTTCCAGTCATGTTTGATTTCATTGCAATCAACTGGTTTGTTTGTAACACAACCAAACCTGATGGGTCATTTCGCGGGACGTATTGACTGAAAGAAACCGATTTGAAGACAACAAGTAATAACATCATTGTGCAACAATGATATGACCGCTGTTTCGTTGATTGACTGTATTTTAACCCAATGACCACTGATCGTCTTGAAATCTAGCTGGGTAGATAGCCAATAAGCTGAGGTAAACGGCAAAATGTAATGTTTATGTGTTAGAAGACTAACCCATGTAGTAAACTCCGGCGTAAAGAGGTTCATTCGCCATTGAAGATTCATACTGGAAGGAGCCACGCATGTTACGCACAGCATTGTTTTGGTAAAGTGCATCTTCAGCTGTTTCTATATAAATCAGTATGGCGACTAAGTCAGGGAAAGCTAAATCTAGGTCTAGATACACAGATGTACACACAATTTTAGAAGAAATTGATCGGGAAAGTGAGACAGAGATTGTTGGAGGACGATTCATTTAGCTATTGCCAAATGGAGGAATATTGTTTTGATAGGAGAGGACATCGTTTTGGACTGGTAAGTTCTTCTCATGCGAATGCCTTTGTTTGAAATTAATAATATAAAATATTATTTGTGAAATGAAATAGCCTATTTGAGGCTGTTGAGGGGAGGGCAGGTCCACAGCAATGGCCAAAGTGAAATGGAGACAGTAGATACAGCTGGTCTGTTGTAATATAATAAAGACAGTAGATCTAGCTGGTCTGTCATAATATAAATGAGACAGTAGATCTAGCAGGTCTATAATAATATATTCAACCTTATGTTCCCTGTACTCTATATATATATATATATGTTTATTATACCTGTTGATACAGGGCTCATATGTGAAACTATTCTAACTGAACATTTTCTTTCACAGTGACACTGACTCCGAATGGGAGCCCCCAGTGCCAAGGTGTCCATCCCCCACTGAAGCTGGTTCATCCAGCTCCTGTCACAAGTGGTGTTCATCTGCCCAAATTTATTTCTGCAGGCATGGATGTGCCTCAGGGCCAAAAGGGCATAGCATGGAGGCATCGCTGTGTTCTTTGCAAAATGAAGTCCCCCATCACCTGCACCACATGCTTGGTGACCCTCTGCTTTACAGCAGAAAGAGACTGCTATGGCACCTGGCATCAGCAGCACAATATTGTGTAGAGGACTGATCTGGTCTTCTGATCTGGTCTTCCAAATATTGAAAGTGTTATTTTGTAAATGTATATGTATTTTTTTTCATGTTTTTTCTCCATTTTTTGGGGGGGTGTGTTAGAATACCATTTTGGTATTTTGTATATAGTTATTCCATTCAAAATGTATAACTTCACCAATTTGGCTACTTGGGTACATTTGGGCTACTTGTGTGGGACACCTGGGTGACTTCATGATAAACATCATGTAGCACACTCATTTTGGAAGTTATCATTCTGAAACTTTGCACAAGTACTGTTGCCCTCTTATGTTTTTCACTGAAATTGTCCCCATCATCCTATCTGAATGTTTGTTTTGTCTTGTTCATTTTAAAGATGATACAACAATAAAAATGAAAAAAAATGTTTTTTTTCATTGTATTATCTAAACCAGATCTATTGTGTTATATTCTCCTACATTCAATTCACATTTACACAAACTTCAGAGTGTTTTCTTTCAAATGAAACCTAGAATGTGCATATCCTTGGTCCTGGGCCTGAGCTACAGGCAGTTAGATTTGGGTATGTCTTCAGGCGGAAATTGAAAAAAGTAGGGTGGTAGCTGTAAGAGGCAATAACAACGGCACAACATCAGATATAGACATAAAATGGAAAAGAACAAACAAAGCAAGAGAAAAAATGTACATTCAGCAGTCCATTAATCAATTGGTGTGTGTGTTTGTGCTGCAGGGTTGAAGCTACGAACCCATAGGCTTTGCTCTCTCATCCCTTCCAGGCCTCTGGGAGGGAGGGTGGACAATGAGCCTGTCATAGCGGATGTAAGCAATGTCCCCACACGCTCTGGCTGCTTTCATGGCTGGGATTCTTTCCTCTTCTGGCGCACAGCTTCAGGATAGTCCTCGTTGAGGAATATATACTTCCCTTTCAAGTTCTTGGCTCTCTCCAGAACAGCTACCTTGTCCTTGAACAGCTACCTATTGGCCTGGGCTTGTCACCTGGGCCAGTGGTGGGTTTTTCAGTCCGATGGGCACGCTCCACCTCAATCTTCCTGTGGTCCATCTTCAATTTCTCAGAGATCATTTCCCTCACTTTGTCCTCAGACTCTGTCCAGGTCTCATGGAGATTCTGCAATTCCGTCCACAACCATTATTCTGCCTTGATTATCCCTTGAGATGATTTATCCGTCATTGTTATCATGGATTCAAACACAGAACTGATGTCCTCTTTCAATGACTTACAGATTGCTGTAATCTTGCCATTCTTCTGTTTCAACTCATCGAGCTGACCCAGGGAGAACTGCAAGCTGTCCTTCAGGTCCTGGACCTCTCTGATCAGGTCGTCCATTATTTTATTAGTTGAAACCACCAGTATTTGGACAAAACAACTGTTTGTAGAACTCTTTTTGTTCATTTAAAAGATCCTTCACCTGTGATAGAGAGACACCACTATCCTCAAAGGTACTCCCGCCGGCTTTGGTCTTTGTCATGGCAACGTAAGTTACACTGTTATTTCTAGCAGTTCCACATTTGTTTAACTGTCTTCAAAGAGGTGTTTTCATTTTCTTCATCCTCATCTTCAATCTTCATTCTTCTTAGACTTCAGCAAGAAAGAACAAGGGCACATTCCTTTGCAATGTATTTACTATGATGTCCGGGTAAACCTTCAACATGAAATGTTTTTTATTTTTATATTTTAATTTATTTAACCTTTATTTAACTAGGCAAGTCAGTTAAGAACAAATTCTCATTTACAATGACGGCCTACACCGGCCAAACCCGGACGACGCTGGGCCAATTGTGCGCCGCCCTAAGGGACTCTCAATCATGGCCGGTTGTGATATAGCCTGGATGTAATGTGTAATTCAAACAATGAGAGACTTATTTAATTCATATGTTTTTTGTTGTTGTTGAAAAGTATAAATTGTAGCACAAACTGTGGCACATTTTCAAATCACAAAACTGTATTTATCAGGAGCTACTGTCTGTTCCAACATGATCACACAATAACTTTTACAACTGGTTGAAAATCACTGTCCCAGAAACCAGTCAAAACCACGTATTAAGCGAGAGAACCTCCCTGCTAGCAATTTAGCTGTTAGTTAGTGACTTAGGGTTAGGTATGGGGTTAGTTAGGGACTTAGGGTGTGGTATGTCAGTCACTGAGGCAAGGGTTAGGCTTAGATAAATAATACAAAAAAACTAACACACCAAAAACAATAACAAGCCACGATTCATATCGCTGCCACTCGCAAATTGCAAGCTTGGGGTGTACATTGTAAATCTCAGGATGATGTGATCATTTCGTTCTGGGATGTAACAACCAGTACCTGTGAAAATAATGTCTAAATGGTGTGAATAGTTATACAGTATGTGCAAAATGTTTGTGACAGTTGTTAAATTTTGTGAAAGTAAATGATTGAAAATAGCTATTTTCCTCACTGTGACCGAAAGACATTACATCATTACTCATCGACATCAGGTCTGATTGTGGTCCCATTCCTCCCAGTCTATACAAGGATCTCCCAGAAAGTTCTCAGTATTGTTACCAGCCACACCATTCACATTCACCAGGAAGGGGCCATAGCTGGGGTCCTCTGTATAGGGGAAACTGCAAAAACAACTGAACAATGTATTTATTTTTCATTTGAGATGTGAAATGCCAGAATACCACAATTATTTTTGACAGTGAACAAGGTGCAAAATGCAGTATCACTCCATGCCATGCAATAAATGACACCTTGCACTACATAACATTGTCTGTTCATGGTCACTGAAAGGTTCAACACAAGACAATTGCTCAAACATTAATGATTTGAATGCACTTCTAACGATCTACAGCATCTGACAATGACAAAATGATTATCACCCCGTAGCACTCACTTCTGTCAGACCCAATTTCAATTTGCAAACCGCCCCAATAGGTTCAATCGCCATCACACCCACACTGCCCTATCCCATCTGGACAAGAGGAAATACCTATGTAAGAATGCTGTTAATTGATTACAGCTCAGCATTCAACACCACAGTACCCTCCAAGCTCATCATCAAGCTTGAGGCCCTGGATCTCAACCCCGCCCTGTGCAATTGGGTCCTGGTCTTCCTGACGGGCCGCCCCCAGGTGGTGAAGGTAGGAAACAACATCTCCACTCCGCTGATCCTCAATGCTGGGGCCCCACAAGGGTGCGTGCTCAGCCCCTTCCTATACTCACTGTTCACCCGTGACTGCGTGGCCATGCACGCCTCCAACTCAATCAAACCTACAGAGGAGGTGAGGGCACTCAGAGTGTGGTGTCAGGAAAACAACCTCTCACTCTACGTCAACAAAACAAAGGAGATGATCGTGGACTTCAGGAAACAGCAGAGGGAACACCCCTCTATCCACATAAATGGGACAGCAGTGGAGAAGGTGGAAAGTTTTAAGTTCCTCGGCATACACATCACGGACAAACTGAAATAGTCCACCCACACGGATAGTGTGGTGAAGAAGGCACAACAGCGAACACACGAAATTTGTCTTGTCATCTAAAACCCTCACAAACTTTTACAGATGCACAATTGAGAGGATCCTGTCGGGCTGTCAATCAATCAAATGTATTTATAAAGCCCTTCTTACATCAGCTGATGTCACAAGTGTTGTACAGAAATCCAGCCTAAAACCCCAAACAGCAAGCAATGCAGGTGTAGAAGCACGGTGGCTGGGAAAAACTCCCTAGATCACCGCCTGTATCACCGCCTGGTACGGCAACTGCACCGCCCACAACCGCAAAGGCTCTCCAGAGGCATCACCGGGGGCAAACTACCTGCCCTCTAGGACACCTACAACATCCAATGTCACAGGAAGGCCAAAAAGATCATCAAGGACAACAACCACCCGAGCCACTGCCTGTTCACCCCGCTAACATCCAGATGGTGAGTTCAGTACAGGTGCATCAAAGCTGGGACCGAGAGACTGAAAAACAGCTTCTATCTCAAGGCCATCAGACTGTTAAACAGCCATCACTAAAACAGAGAAGCTACTGCCTACATGCAGACTTGAAATCATTGGCCACTTTAATAAATTGATCACTCGTCAATAATGTTTACATATCTTGCATTAACCATCTCATATCTGTATACTGTATTTTATACTATCTATTGCATCTGGCCTTTGGCGCTCGGTCATCACTCATCCATATATTTATATGTATATATTATTATTCCATCCCTTTACTTAGATTTGTGTGTATTAGGTAGTTGTTGTGGAATTGTTCGATTACTGTTAGATATTACTGCATTGTTGGAACTAGAAGCACAATAATTTTGTTACACTCGCAATAACATCTGCTAACCATGTGTTTGTGACCAATAACATTTAATTTGACACAATGGAAGCTAATAATCTACTAATTTGATGCTGTTGACTACCACCAGGTTAATGGAATCTAGTCTGGATGGCTGTTGAAAACAATGTTGCCTACAATGTCAACACTGTGGTGATGACATTGCAAAGAGATAAAAATGTTTTGTAGTTACAAAGTTCAATCAGCAAGAATGGTGTGAATGGACCGTCACTTTTCATGAATCTAGTAAACTCATAACTCACATCGCTTTCTCTCACTCATCAGCATAGCAGGTAGTATCTATAACATTACCTCATCAGCATAGCAAGTATTCATAGGGTAGTCTTTATAATGTTACCTCATTTAGCATAGCAGATATCTTTGGTAGTGTCTAATGTTAACTCATCAGCTTAGCTTCACGTCTCTCTTCCTCCTTTCCTATTAGCAAGTGTGCTGAATGTCATTTGCCTATTAACTTTAGCCTATGAACATGGCCCACTAAGGCAATTCTGCCACGGTTGCAGATTAATTTATGGGTTTACTCGTACAGTAATCACTTTCCTTTCTTTCAAACACTGGGCATGAATCTAGGGGAGTATTTATTTGTCAATATTGCATTCTGTCTCTGTTGTCATTTATGTAAGCCTGTACTCGATTCAACTAGAAGTTTTAAAAAAATAATTACGTACTTCTGTCAGCTTCCCAGAATTCTGACCGTTGCCACTCACAGAATGCGAGCCCAGGATGAACACAGTAAATCTCAGGATGATGCAGTCATTTGGTTCTGGGATGTAACAGCCAATACCTGCAGAAATAATGTCCAAATAGGTCACTGTGTGAGTAGTTATACTGTACAGTATGTGCAACATTTGTGTGACAGAGGAGTTGTTATATTTTATGAATGTAAGTTAAGGTCAATAGCATGTTTTTGCCTTTATTTGAATCGGACGATTATATGTTCAATGTGTCAATGTGTTGCACTTGTCCCTCAGCAAACAAACAACAAATGTTTTTAATTCTGTAGCTTTGCAGAGAGAGCCTTTTTATCATTACTCACCCACATCAGGTCAATGGTAGTTGGTTTACCATTACCCCCAGTTTGAACAAGAATCTCACCAGAAATTGTTCTCATTTTTGTTCCCGGCTACACCATTCACACTCACCAGGAAGGGACCATAGTTGCGGTCCTCTGTGTAGGTGAAACTGCAAAAACAACAGGGCTCACCAATGACACCTGACTACATAACATAAATTCACTGACACACCAACTGCCGAGAATCTAACAATGAGACAATTTAACTTAATAATCTACTAACTTGAATCCTGCAGTGGTCTCCTGCAGTCTTCTCATGGCACCGATAAGGACCCCTCTGAATGCGACATCAGTACTATAGGTCTTATTGGGTGTGTTTGAGATGCTGTTGACTACCACCAACTCAATGGAAGACTCTGTTTAAATTGTCATTTACAATGTCAACTATACTGTAGTGTATAAGTGATAGAGATGACATTACAAAGAGTAAAGTAAAGTAAAGTAAATAAATATATTCTACATCACTTTCAGTCAGGATCCCAGGAACCAGCAACAGCAGAGCTGGGTGAGAGAAAAGATGCCATGATCATACTCATCATGTATTCAGGTTCTGTTGGAAGTGTCCAGTACTCATTTCATACATTACGTTTTATGTTGAACCGGTAGCCACTCCTTATCTGGGGAGTTTCTGACAAGGAAAGAAATGTATTTCCTCTTCCCTCTTTCTCAAGTTATTGTGTAATGTATGTGTAACACATGTTTTGAACTGGCATGTGGCATGGGTGCCAGCAGGGCTGTCCAACCCTCTTCCTGGAGATCTACCGTCCTGTGGGTTTTCAGTCCAACCCTAATTTAACACACCTGATTCTACGAATTAGATGCTCAACAAGATCTTAACTAGATGAATCAGATATGCTAAATTAGGGTTGGATCGAAAACCTACAGGACAGTAGATCTCCAGGAAGAAGGTTGGGCAGCCTTGCTGTAGAGGATCTTTAGTTTCGCTGTTCATCCACCAGGGGTAACCATTAAGTAATTTTTTAGATTGAGGGCCACAAAAACATTAAGGGAAAGTACAGTATATATGGACACGCCTAGAAACCAATCTAGATATGCTCAATAATATATTTTAAATTAGGAAACTGAACCTGTTGATTAATTAAAATATATGAATTTTGTCAAACCTAACCTACCTTGATTAACTACCTTTAATTAAGGTAGTTAATCCATCCAAACAAGATCATGCTACCTGTGGTCCATTTAATGTAACCTGAATAGTGGCTCTGGTCATGTATACAAGCGATTGTTAGTAAATAGTGGCTATGGCCATAGAGGTATCTCCGCAGTGGCGGTCAATTCCGTTTAATATGATGGAGGACAATATTTTTTTTAGGAGCACGGCCTTATTTCTATTACAGCATATTGGATGACTGTCATTCATATTCCATTCATCCAGTTCAATGTAACATCAATAGGTTTAGGCTCCTACATGATCCTCGACTTTTCCCTTTACCCATCATGAGTTTCCACAACCTAGAATATGAATGAAAGTTTACAACGTAGGTGCAAAGGTGGAGAGAAATTAGAATAATCAAGTTGACAGACATTGACACAGTGAATACCGCATTTCACAATATTGCCTACATCAAGCTGATCTAGGGTGTAATCATTAGTCCAACAGTTGCAAACGAGAGTTTCTATTAGACAATTTCAGGTATGTTTTCAGGCTCCTGAGTGGCTCAGAGGTCTAAGGCACTGCATCTCTGTGCTAGAAGTGTCACTACAGACCCTGGTTTGATTCCAGACTGTATCACAACTGTCAGTGATTGGGAGTCCCATAGGTCAGTGCACAATTGGCCCAGCGTCTTCCAGGTTAGGGTTTGGCCGTAAGCCTCCATTGTAAATAAGAATTTGTTCTTAACTGATTTGCCTAGTTAAATAAATAAAATATGTTTATCCCCATTCTTTTTGTTTCCTTCTAATAAATGTTTTTCAACAGAATTGGCGGAATGAATACACCCCTGATCACACGCAAACACAGTTCACTTTCATATAGGGGTGTGCCGAGTAGTCGGACAAAACGAGTATCGTAAAGGATATGGGCAGTTTTCTGGATACAATGATGAACCGAGTATTTTGTTGATCAGATGAAAACCTATTTTCGGGTGCCAGGATCAACTTTGTCATGCCAGTCAGTCACAGAGTTTCTAAACCATACTGTACTCCTCCTGTCTTTGAGTCGTTGTTGTGCGGTATAAATAACTCAACTGTCTAGTCTGTAAAGAGAAGTGCGGGCTGTATGTTGATCCTGCTGCTCTTGTTGGGTAGAATGAAGCTGTATTTCTCCGTCTACTCGCTTCATAATTTCACCCGATAACATTTCTTCGCATGTTTTCAGTCTGATCATTTAGGTCGCTGCTGCCTGCTATTATGACAAATCACATGGCGAGGACGTTTGCTATCAATGTGCATAATATCTAACAAGTGGGGAAAGGGTAGGGAAAACACATGAAACGAATGCGCAACTTGGCTACCGGCTGCAAGTTGAGGACACAGACACACCCACCCCTCCGCGTGCTGCTCCTGCAGCTTTTGCAGTTTGGAAGTGCAGGTAGGTCTTTTGCCAACATCTTGTGGCATATTAAAACGCTTTGATAGCAGCCACATACAAACAGCATGAGCCCCGTTGATTTTTCGGTAATTCCTTTTCGCATCTAGGCTCTCTACCTCTCACCTTTTCCCTTTGTTTGTGTACTTCAGTGCAAAACACATCAGCTGTCTGTGACAAGCCTGAAAAAAACATTCCAAGCCAAACCATCATATCATGACCGCTAACTGTTACACACAGCCTGCATCGTTGTAGCCATATAAGCTAACTTCAAGTCATCATAGCTACTAGAACGAATGTGTTAGTAAACCACTACAATCATGCCATTACAAAAAGTTTTGAAGCTGCAGTAAAAGTGCAGTATCTGCAGTTGACTATGATATTTTGGGTGCAGTGATTGCAGAATAACTGCAGTGTACTGCAAGTGAACAACATTTATACTGCACTGTAATAGCAGTTACACTGCAAAATTACTGCAGTAAAAAAAAGGTGTTATTTTGGACGTAGTATTTGCAGCATAAGTGGTCGTACATGTAACTACTGTGTAAGTCGATGGAAGGGGGTGTCAACCATGAGCTTCCTCACTTTTGTATTGAAGTCAATGCACCAAGAGGAGGATGGAAACTAGCTGTGCTCCAGCTACACCATGGTGCTACCCTACAGAGTGCTGCTGAGGCTACTGTAGATCTTCATTGCAAAACAGTGTGTTTTGCTATGAATGATTTGGAAGCATGCCCTTATTTTATATAAAAATGGTTCTGGCCCCCCATTTAAGATTTTACATACTGGAATGGGGACCGATGGTGGAGAAGTTCATTTAAAGAGCCCACTCTATAGATTTATTTAGAATAATATTTGATGTAGGGACATATATGAGGACACAATGGTAGTCTACATAGGGGATTAGGCACAGGACCAGAAACATTGCATTTGAACTCTGGGGCTATCATTCTGGAGGATAATAATGTCTTATGCCCAGTGTTGGGGAGTAGTGAACTACATGTTGCGTGGAGGAGGGAAATGGAAAGGAGGAGATTAAGGAGAGTTTGGATGGAGAGATGGAGGAGGACCTTGTGAAGGATCTGTATGCATGGCTGGAGAAGAGCTGGAGAGGATCGAGAAGGAGGGAGAGAAGATAGAAATAAAGGAGGAGGTGTTGGAGAAGGGAGTGGAGTTCGCAAAGGATGAAATGAAGAAGAGGAAGGAGAAGGTAAAGAGGAAAGAGAAGGAGGTGGCAAGGCAGAGAGACGAGGTGAAGAAAGACAAACCGAGGGTGAGGAAGAAGGTCAATGAAGTGGAGAAGAAGAAGGAGGAGGAAGATATGAAAGACAAGGGATTGGATAGGCAGAAAGAGAAACTGGAGAAGAGAAAGAAGCTGGACATTTTGGAGAAAGTTGGAGTTGGAAAAGGAGAAAGAAAAGTTAGAGTGGAGGAAAAAGATTGTGGATGTGGATGAGAGATTGAAAAAGATGACAAGAACAGGAGAGATGATTCAAAATAAATAGGAGACGGACAGAATTAAAATGGATATAGAAGAGAATGCAAGGGAGGAGGTGAAGAAAGTGAGAGAGGAGTTGGTGGGATTGAAGGAGAAAATAAAAAAGGGAAAAGAGGGGCAGCAAAGGGGAGAGAAAGAAGTGGAGGGAAAGAGGGAGTATGAGGAGAGGAAGGTGGAGGTGGAGCGTGTGAAGAAGGATATGGAGGAGAGGCTAAATATGGAAATAGAGAGGGTCATGATAGAGACGGAGGACAAGAAAGAGAAAGAGGTGGAGTAGGTGAAGTTAGATATGGAGGAGAAGCTGAGGATGAAGGTAGAGAGGGTGATGGCAAAGATGGAGGAGAAGAAAGAGAAAGAGGTGGAGTTTGTAAAGGCGGGGACAGAGGAAATGTGGAACACCAAGATGAAGAAAGTGAGAGAGTTCATTGAGGTTGTGGGAGAGAAGGTAAAGAAGAAAGGAGCTGGGAAGGAAGGAAATAGAGGAGAAGAGAGAGAAGCAGGTGAAGCGGAAAAAGGTGGAGTTGGAAGAGAAGTGGAGGATAGAGATGAAGAGTCAGATAGTGGATTAAGAGAATGGAAGAGAAGACAACAGAGAGAAAGGAAATCGAGAGAAAAGCGGAAGACATGAAGAGATTGATGGAGGAGTTGGAAGGATCGAAGGAGAAGATGAAGGAGAGTGAGAAAGAGGTAGAGGGTTAAGGACATGGAAAGCAGGGTCAAGAAGGAAATGGAGTTGGTGAGAGAGAAGGTGGAGGGAGAAAATGAGAGAGTGAGAGATTACGGAAGGAGAGGAGAGAGTGAATGAGGAGAAAAAGAAAGACAAGGAACCATTGCAGGAGCTGAAAAAAAGAAAAAAAGGACTGGAGAATGTAAAACAAAACCTGAGTCGTTGGGTGGATCAAGCTTTCCTTTTGATCCACCCAACTACTCAGTTTGACGTCCAAATGAACATTCCTCCCGACATTGACAGTAAGTCGGGAAACCAGTGATACACAAGGAAGTTTGATAGTCTCTGACTCATTTTTAGAAAGATATCAGATATCGGATCTCTATTCCCACAATATTTTATTTTGTGAGACTGAAGATTTGAATGGGAAGTTCAGTATTTTACATAGATGGTTCCTCAACCTGACAGTAGTCTGTGGGCCAGGAGAAACTGTAATCCATGGTTTTGACAATACAAACTTCAGCTTACCTTTGCCTCTGCTAGCTAAAAATCAATGGAAGTGATAGAGGCATGCGTGCAATTTGTTGCAATTAGTTGTAAAGTACTGCATTTCACCTTTATTGACAGTGCAAGTATATATTGTTCCTGATCTGTGTTTTTCTCTGCGTGTGCCCTCTTCTGTTGTGTAAGAGTGGAACCGGTCTAAAACAATGGAGCTTCTATTGTAGTATAATGTCTGTGAATATTTTTGAAAACAAGAAAGGTTGATAGTGATTGTCTCATAGATCTCAGATTAATGTTCTCCATTCTCACAATATTTTCTGGTGTCCATGCCCACACATATTAATTGTTCTATGAGTACAACCTAATTACCTTGAACTGAAAATATACCTTTTCGGCAGGTTCAGGGGTTGACTACCTTCATTCATTGTATGTCTAATTAAATATATTTATTTGATTCCGAGTTCTTCATTTAACATTTGTTTAACAGTCTTCAAAGAGGTGTTTTCATTTTCTTCATCCTCATCTTCCATCTTCAATCTTCTTAGTCTTTACCAATAAAGAACAAGGAACCAGTGGTGTAAAGTACTTAAGGAAAAATACTTTAAAGTAGTACTTAAGTAGTTTTTGGGGTTATCTGTACTTTACTGTACTAATCATATTTTTGACAACATTTACTTCACTACATTCCTAAAGACAATAATGTACTTTTTATGCCATACATTCCTGACACACAAAAGTACTTTTTACATTTTGAATGCTTAGCAGGACAGGCATATCTTCCAATTCATTCACTTATCAAGAGAACATCCCTGGTTATCTGATCTGGCGGACTCACTAAACACAAATGCTTAGTTTGTAGAGGATGTCTGAGATTTGCAGTGTACCCCTGGCTATCTGTAAATAAAAATGCAAGAACATGGTGCCGTCTGGTTTGCTTAATATAAGGAATTTCAAATAATTGATACTTTCACTTCTAATACTTAAGTATATTTAAAACCAAATACTTTTAGACTTTTACACAAGTAGTATTTTACTCTGTGACTCACTTTTACTTGAGTCATTTTCTTTTAAGGTATCTTTACTTTTACTCAAGTATGACAATTGCATACTTTTCCAACACTTCAAGGAACACATGCCTTTGCAGCGTATTTGCTATGGTGTCAGGGTAAAGCTTCATGAATTTTAAAGGTAATTCAAACAATGAGAGAATTATTTCATTTAACATGTTTTTTTATTTGAATGACAAATTGTATTAAAACAAAACTGTGGCACATTTTCAAATCACAAAACAATATTGATCAGGAGCTACTGTCTATTCCAACATGATCACACAATAACTTTTACACTGGTTGAAAATCATACTCACAGAAAACAACAAAACCCACATATTTATCTGCCGATTTAGATGTATTAAGCAAGTGAACTTCCCTGCTAATGAGTTAGTAAGTGACTTAGGGTTAGATATGGAGTTAATTAGTGACTTAATACGGTGTGGTATGGTAGTGACGAAGGTATGGAGTTAATTAGTGACTTAATAAGGTGTGGTATAGTAGTGACTAAGGTATGGGCTTAGATAGTGTTTTAGGGTTATGTATGGTAGTCACTGAGGCAAGGGTTAAGCTTAGATTAGAAAACAAAAAAACAAACCCACCAAAAACAACAACACACCAGGATTTGTACAACTGCCACTTGCGGAGTTTGTGGTGAACTTTGTAAAATTCAGGATGATGCGGTCATTTTGTTTTGGGATGTAACAGCCAATACCTGCAGAAATAATATCAAAATAGAACAATGTGTGAGTAATTATACATTATGTGCAACCTTTTGGTGACAGTTGTTATATTTTATGAATGTAAATGATTGAAAATAACTCCTGCGTGCTTTTTTTCCTTACTGTATTTCTCTAGCTTTGCAGAGAAAGAGAAAGATGAAGACAGAGAGACGGTCCGACAGATCGTATTGACCGACCAAAAGACATTCCATCACTACTCACCCACATCCGGTCTGATTATGGTCCCATTCCCCCCCAGTCTGAACAAGGAGCTCCCAGAAAGTCTTCTCAGTATTGTTCCCAGCCACACCATTCACACTCACCAGGAAGGGGCCATAGTTGGGGTCCTCTGTATAGGTGAAACTGCAAAAACAACAGAATAATGAATTTATTTTAATTTGAGTCATTGTGAAATGTTAGAATATCACAATTACGTTTGACAGTGAACAAGGTGCAAAATGCAGTATCACTCCATGCCATTCAATGAATGACACCTTGCACTACATAATATTGTCTGTTCATGGTCACTGAAAGGTTCTACAGAATTGCTCAAACTGTAATGATTTGAACGCACATTTAACAATCTACAGCATCTCACAATGACACAATGGAAGCTAGTGATCTACTAACTTGAATCCTGAATTGGTCTGCAGTCTCCTCATGGCACCGATAAGGACCCCTCTGAATGCAATGTCAGTACTGTAGGTCTTGTTGGTGGTGTTTGAGATGTTGTTGACTACCACAAGCTCAATGGAATCTAGTCTGGAAGTTTCTGTTGAAAAACCATGTTGCCTGCAATGTCAATACTGTGGTGATGACATTGCAAAGAGGTAAACATGTTCTAGAAGTTTAAAAAATGCTACATTACTTGCTGCTGTGAGGTTCCCAGGATTCGAACTGTTGCCACTCACGGAGTGCGAGCCGGAGACGAACTCAGTAAATTTTAGGATGATGCGGTCATTTGGTTCAGGGATGTAACAGCCAATACCTGCAGAAATAATGTCCAAATAGGTCCGTGTGTGAGTAGTTATACTGTACAGTATGTGCAACATTTGTGTGACAGAGGTGTTGTTATATATTATGAATACCATTGTAAATAACATGCATGCTTTTCCCCTAATTTATATCGGGTGATTTGTCCCTAGGCAAATACACCACAAAAAAAATGAGAAAGAGAGAGAAGAGGCTTTCCATTATTACTCACCCACATCAGGTCTGATTGTGGTCCCATTCCCCCCAGTCTGAACAAGGAGCTCCCAGAAAGTGTTTTCAGTATTGTTCCCGGCTACACCATTCACACTCACCAGGAAGGGACCATAGTTGCGGTCCTCTGTGTAGGTGAAACTGCAAAAACAACAGTGCTCACCAATGACACCTGACAACATAACATAAATTCACTGACACACCAACTGCCGAGAATTTAACGAAACAGCATGTAACAATGAGCCAATTTAACTTAATTAATCTACTAACTTGAATCCTGCAGTGGTCTCCTGCAGTCTTCTCATGGCACCGATAAGGACCCCTCTGATTGCGACATCAGTACTGTAGGTCTTATTGGGTGTGTTTGAGATGCTGTTGACTACCACCAACTCAATGGAAGACTCTGTTTAAATTGTAATTTACAATGTCAACTATACTGTAGTGTATAGGGGATAGAGATGACATTACAAAGAGGTAAAGTAAATAAATATATTCTACATTACTTTCAGTCAGGATCCCAGGAACCAGCAACAGCAGAGCTGCGGAGAGAAAAGATGCTGTGAGCATACTCTTCATGTATTCAGGTTCTGTTGGAAGTGTCCAGTACTCATTTCATACATTACGTTTTATGTTGAACCGGTAGCCACTCCTTATCTGGGGAGTTTCTGACAAGGAAAGAAATGTATTTCCTCTTCCCTCTTTCTCAAGTTATTGTGTAATGTATGTGTAACACATGTTTTGAACTGGTATGTGGCATGGGTGCCAATCTGTTTACAAGTGCTATCATGCCAACTCATTGTCACGCATTGTAATGCCAAATACTAAATTGTGAGATGCCTGCAGTGCCTGTAGAGCAGGGCTGTCCAACCCTCTTCCTGGAGATCTACCGTCCTGTGGGTTTTCAGTACATCCCTAATTTAACACACTTGATTCTACGATTTAGCTGCTCAACAAGATCTTAACTAGATGAATCAGATATGCTAAATTAGGGTTGGATCGAAAACCTACAGGACAGTAGATCTCCAGGAAGAGGGTTGGGCAGCCTTGCTGTAGAGGATCTTTAGTTTCCCTGTTCATCCACCAGGGGTAACCATTAAGTAATTATTTAGATTGAGGGCCATAAAAATTAAGGGAATGTACAGTCTATAAGGACATGCTTACAAACCAATCGAGATACGCTCAATAATATATTTTAAATTAGGAAATTGAACCTGTTGATTAAATTACAATTTAATACAATTTACAATATCTCCATATGAACTTATGCTATTCATACACATATGACAATATAGTAGATTGGATAATAATTGAATATTAGATAGTGTGTTGGTCTATTTTATAAACTGGGTGGTTCGATCCCCGAATGCTGATTGGCTGACAGCTGTGGTATATCAGACCATATACAACGGGTATGACAAAACATGTATTTTTACTGCTCTAATTACGTTGGTAACCAGTTTATAATAGCAATAAGGCGCCTTGGTGGTTTGAGGTATATTGCCAATATACCACGGCTAAGGGCTGTATCCAGGCACTCCGCGTTGTTTCTTGACTAAGAACAACCTTTAGCCGTGGTATATTGGCCAAATACCACACACCCTCTGGCCTTATTGCTTAAGCATACACTTGAGTAGGAGTTTGAACTGATAATCTCAAGCCTCACCCAAAGTAAACCTGAATCAGCAGCATCAGCTTCATTGGAACAGGTGCCAGTCTTAAAGGGACAGCGCAAATAAAAAGTTCAGTTGAAGTAAAGAAAAATCACAATCACACTATATTGTGAACCCTGCTATAGAATAGCATCACATTAATTAAGGTTGCCTCAACTTAGCCTATGAATGAAAGTTTACAACGTAGGTGCAAAGGTGGAGAGAAATTTGAATAATCAAGTTGACAGACATTGACACACTTCACAATATTGCCAACATCTAGCTGATCTAGGGTGTAATCATTAGTCCATTAGTCAGTTGCAAACAAAGGTTTCTCTTTGACAAATTCAGGTATGTTTTTGGGCTCCTGAGTGGCTCAGAGGTCTAAGGCACTGCATATCTGTGCTAGAAGTGCCACTACCCTGGTTCGATTCCAGACTGTATCACAACTGTCAGTGATTGGGAGCCCCATAGAACAGTGCACAATTGGCCCAGCGTCTTCCAGGTTAGGGTCTGGCCGTAACCCGCCATTGTAAATAAGAATTTGTTCTTAACTGACTAGCCTAGTTAAATATGTTTATCCCCATTATTTTTGCTTCCTTCTAATAAATGTTTTTCAACAGAATTTGCGGAATGAATACACCCCTGATCACACGCAAACACAGTTCACTTTCATATAGGGGTGTGCCGAGTAGTCGGACAAAACGAGTATCGTAACGGATATCGGCAGTTTTCTGGATACAATGATGAACCGAGTATTTTGTTGATCGGATGAAAACCTATTTTCGGGTGGCAGGATCAACTTTGTCATGCCAGTCAGTCACAGAGTTTCTATACCATACTGTACTCCTCCTGTCTTTGAGTCGTTGTTGTGCGGTATAAATAACTCAACTGTCTAGTCTGTAAAGAGAAGTGCGGGCTGTATGTTGATCCTGCTGCTCTTGTTGGGTAGAATGAAGCTGTATTTCTCCGTCTACTCGCTTCATAATTTCACCCGATAACATTTCTTCGCATGTTTTCAGTCTGATCATTTAGGTCGCTGCTGCCTGCTATTATGATAAATCACATGGCGAGGACGTTTGCTATCAAGCTATCAATATGCATAATATCTAACAAGTGGGGAAAGGGTAGGGAAAACACATGAAACGAATGCGCAACTTGCTACCAGCTGCAAGTTGAGGACACACACAGAGGCACGTACACACCCACCCCTCCGCGTGCTGCTCCTGCAGCTTTTGCAGTTTGAAAGTGCAGGTATGTATTTTGCCAACATCTATTGTGGCATATTAAAACGCTTTCATAGCAGCCACATACAAACAGCATGAGCCCCGTTGATTTTTCGGTAATTCCTTTTCGCACCAAGGCTCTCTCCTCTCACCTTTTCCCTTTGTTTGTGTACTTCAGTGCAAAACACACAAGCCCGAAAAAAACATTCCAAGCCAAACCATCATATCATGACCGCTAACTGTTACACACAGCCTGCATCGTTGTTGCCATATAAGCTAACTTCAAGTCATCATAGCTACTAGAACGAATGTGTTAGTAAACCACTACAATCATGCCATTACAAAAAGTTTTGAAGCTGCAGTAAAAGTGCAGTATCTGCAGTTGACTATGATATTTTGGGTGCAGTGATTGCAGAATCACTGCAGTGTACTGCAGGTGAACTGCACTGTAACTGCAGTTACACTGCAAAATTACTGCAGTAAAAAAAGTGTTATTTTGGACGTAGTATTTGCAGCATAAGTGGTCATACATGTAACTACTGTGTAAGTCTATGGAAGGGGGTGTCAACCACATGCTTCCTCGCTTTTGTATTGAAGTCAATTCACCAAGAGGAGGATGGAAACTAGCTGTCCTCCAGCTACACCATGGTGCTACCCTACAGAGTGCTGCTGAGGCTACTGTAGATCTTCATTGCAAAACAATGTGTTTTAATCAATTATTTGGTGAAATGTGAATATATTTATTGTAGTTTTATCTAAAAATAATAACTTTTTAAATGTTTCACAATTTTTATTTTATGAAATTCACTGAGGAGGATGGTCCTACCCTTCCTCTTCTGAGGAGCCGCCTCTGCTGTATAGTATCATTATTCTGTTCATATGGCTCTGGCTATGTGCAGTATAGGGCATATGGATCTAAGTCTCTCATAGAATACTATTAAGTTAAGGAAACACAGTACATATATAGAAGGTCATTTGAGTGAACTACCTGTTATGTGGAGTGCCTGTACCTGTCCAGTCGGGTTATTTTTCATGATTAGTTTGTAGATCAATTCCCTCCTCTCATCCTGCAACTCGCTTCTAACTAATAGCTCATCGCTAATCTTCATCTGCTCTCTCTTTCTGCAATGTCTTTGAACATCTCAGGCCCTCAGGCCCTCTTCACACAATCACGCAACCCCCCCCCCTGGTTTTGTCTTACATTCTCCAGTCCTTTTTCATTTTTTTCAGCTCCAGCACTGTGTCCATGTATGGTTCCTTGTCTTTCTTTTTCTCCTCATTCAGTCTCTCCTCTCCTTCCATAATCTCTCTCACTCTCTCATTTTCTCCCTCCACCTTCTCTCTCACCAACTCCATTTCCTTCTTGACCCTGCTCTCCATGTCCTTAACCCTCTACCTCTTTCTCACTCTCCTTCATCTTCTCCTTCAATCCTTCCAACTCCTCCATCAATCTCTTCAGCTCTTCTCAGTGCCTCTTTGCTTGACATAATTGGAAATTCAAAAGAAATCAGCCAAGACCTCAGAAAAGAAATTGTAGACCTCCACAAGTCTGGTTCATCCTTGGGAGCAATTTCCAAACGCCTGAAGGTACCACGTACATCTGTACAAACAATAGTACGCAAGTATAAACACCATGGGACCACACAGCCGTCATGCCGCTCAGGGAGGCGAAGCGTTCTGTCTCCTTGAGATGAACGTACTTTGGTTCGATAAGTGCAAATCAATCCCAGAACAACAGCAAAGCACCTTGTGAAGATGCTGGAGGAAACAGGTACAAAAGTATCTATATCCACAGTAGAACGGGTCCTATATCGACATAACCTGAAAGGCCGCTCAACAAGGTAGAAGCCACTGCTCCAAAACTGCCATATAAAAGCCAGTCTACGGTTTGCAACTGCACATGGGGACAAAGATCGTACTTTTTGGAGAAATGTCCTCTGGTCTGATGAAACAAAAATAGAACTGTTTGGCCATAATGACCATCGTTATGTTTGGAGGAAAAAGGGGGAGGCTTGCAAGCCAAAGAACACCATCCCAACCGTGAAGCATGAGGGTGGCAGCATCATGTTGTCTCGGTGCTTTGCTGCAGGAGAAACTGGTGCACTTCACAAACTAGACAGAACCATGAGGAAGTAAAATGATGTGGATATATTGAAGCAACATCTCAAGACATCAGTCAGGATGGTAAAGCTTGGTTGCAAATGGGTCTTCCAGATGGACAATGACCCCAAGCACACTTCCAAAGTTGTGGCAAAATGGCTTAAGGACAACAAAGTCAAGGTATTGGAGTGGCCATCACAAAGCCCTGACATCAATCCTATAGAAAACTTCTGGGCAGAACTGAAAAAGCGTGTGCTAGCAAGGAGGCCTACAAACCTGACTCAGTTACACCAGCACTGTCAGGAGGAATGGGGCAAAATTCACCCAAGTTATTGTGGGAAGCTTGTGGAAGGCTACCCAAAACGTTTGACCCAAGTAAAACAATTTAAAGGCTATGCTACCAAATACTAATTACAGCACTGTGTGTAAACTTCTGACCCACTGGGAATGTGAAAGAAATAAAAGCTGAAATTAATCATTCTGTCTACTATTATTCTACTAGGATTAAATGTCAGGAATTGTGAAAAACTGAGTTTAAATGTATTTGGCTAAGGTGTATGTAAACTTCTGACTTCAACTGTATCTAGTTTGCTGTTGCTCGCGAATGTGTCCTGGAAGATAAACATGGGATGTTATAGTACCTGAAATGCATATGGTCCTATTTGTTTGCTGTAGCTTGGTAAAATTTCAACCCATTTTGAGTCACACAAAATCGTGGTACGGATACAGCTGTAACACAGCTAACTCGTTCACGACCAAGTTAGCTATATCTAAACTATTCGTTAGCAAGCCAGTCACCACACTAGCTAGCGTTTGTGTTTTTTTCTTTGAAAGGAAAGGTTTTTACTAGCTACATAAGCTATCTTTTCTAATCTGTATTTTCAGAAACGATATCTGGCCATCACACCAGGTGCCACCGTCGGAGATAACCCACTAATTGCTAGTTATCTGACTAGACTCCCAAGCTAGTTATTTTCTGACAGCTTAAAACATATCATCCCAGCTATGGTGACAAAAGCATCTCCCACCCCAAATGAGGAGAAGCTCTCGGCATGAATATGCTCCTGTGGAAACAAGATATCGGCCAAGGACACCCACTTGGTGTGATCGGCTTGCCTTGGGCTGCAACATGCCCAGGAAGCGTCAGCTTCCCCCGGCACCTGTCCACACTGTGAAGAGCTTCCGTAAAGAGCTTCAGTCGCAGGCTCACACGACAAGCTAGCCTGAGGCAACAGGACTCTAACATGGGGGCTGGCATCCCCAATTACTCATCAGAGGCCATGAATATCCCCACAGGGAATCCTGGAGCGACGGCTAGCACTAGGCTGGGGCGACCACCGCGATGCCATTGCCCTGTTGTTGGAGGACTCCAGCAACGACCTCACAACCCTCCTGCCGGGCTTCCTGATTGAAGACAACAACGACTCCATGGAGTTTTCCAACAGCCTCCTTTCAAAATCATCTGACTGAAATGAAAGCCAGGCCTGATGGTGGGAGCACCCCCACCAGCTCTCGGTGTGGACCTGAGGGACATGTGCAAACAAGCTGCGAATAAACTGGTGATTCACTGGCCCAATGCAGTTTCAGAGACCACCACATCCCGCTACGAGGGTAAAAGGATACCCAAAGCCAAACGGACGGCCAAGCAATTACTACCAGTCTTCCCAGAATGCCTGGAGGTTACCCGTGCTTCTCCATTCAAGAACCCTGTCCAAGGTGGGTCGGTATTTGACTGCGTTGACATGGAAGGGATTGCTCACATGCCCCCTATCAAACCACTGGTGGCTTCCCATCTACATCCCAGCCAGAAGTCCTCCATGACCTCGACTGGACCCACCTTACCAACCAAGTAAGTGCGCTTCCAGTCCTCCGCGACAGAGAAGGTCTACAAGTCAGTCGCCACAGCGGTGAGGGCTCTCAGCGCCGCCTTCATGCTTTTGGCATACCAAGCTGAGCTACAGGAGAGAATTAAAGCCGCCATCCAGGCATCAGGAAGAGCGATGGCGCTCATGATATCCCAGGAGAGGGTACAATGTCTCAATCTATCCACGGTGTCTGATAGTGAGAAGCTGAAGATCCTAGATGCTCCAGTAGACCCTAAAGACCTCTTTGGTCCCACTTCTGTCTGCCCAGGAAGACACAGCCCAGTGCCTCCCCTGTGCCTCGCCGCACCATTGTGCAGGCTGCAGCAGGTCAATCCCCCTCAACCTTTAGGATCCCCAGACGCTCCTTCTGCGGTGGTAGGCCACATAAGCGCTCTCCTGGTGCAGGCCAACCGAGCATACACAGTGCGTCAGGGACTGTCGTACACCCTCCCCTCGACAGGTTTTTACGAAGTGTACTGAGGCAGCCATAGCCCCACTCAGGGAGAGGGGCATTCAGCTGACGACATACATAGACGACTGGCTGCTGTGTGCTCAATCGAGGCAAGATGTCAGAACACTGTCAGCTGCTCTTGGAACACCTGACATTTCTAGGTATCAGAATAAACACATTTAAGAGCATTCTGATTCCCACGCAGACAGTCTCTTTCCTAGGTTTGTTTGGATGCACTTCAGCATTCCATCAGTGGATCGTTATGCATCAATGGAGAATAAAGTGTCCACAGTTCTTTTCCCTGAAGGATCGGGATGTACCAATGGGAGTGGCTACACGTCCTCCGGTATGCATTCCCAACCCCTGGCCCTGATTTCCCCCACCCTAGCCAGGGTACGGACGAAGGGTCTCTCATTTTAATAGCACCACATTGTCCAGAGAATCACTGGCTAGCGGAGATCACACTACTGTGTGGTCAACTGTGGCCCCTCCCTCTGTGCCAGGCGCGCGGAGAGATTTTCCAGGCACTCTGGGCCTGGCCCGTGAACGGTTAAATTTGAACACTGACGGGTTTCCCCAAAATGTTATTTAGACTATTCAGAGTGCTAGAGCCTCATCCACCAGGTCCCTTTATAGTTGTAAATGGCACATGTTTGAGGAATGGTGCACTAAATCACAGACGGTGACATTCCAGTGCTCTGTCCCGGTAATCCTGTCGCTTCTACAGCAATAATTAGACAAAGGAAAGGCTTTTTCTACTATTACGGTATATTCGGTAGCAATATTGGCTTGTCATGTTGGTTTTGGGAGCACGGAAGTGGTGGAACAACCCCTTGTTGCTTGTTTTATGAATGGTGCACGTTGTTTGCGTCCGGTCTCCAAACAGCTTGCCCTGTCAGGGGACAGTTGTTTTGGATGCTCTATGCCAACAGCCTTTCGAGCCCCTGGATCAGGTGGATCTGAAGATGTTAATTTAAGACAGCGGTATTACTAGCACTGGCCCCTCTGTCAAGCGATTTTCACAGGACTTGTGGAAGCATATATATATATATATTTTTGTTGTTGTTGAAAGACAACCGCTACACCGCTTATTGTTTCTGACTTTACACATGCAGCACGTCCACGGTGGTTAAATGGCTAGCTACACACACACACACATAAAAAAAAGTATTCTGCAACATTGTTTTGTTTTAAATGTGACACATCCAATCAGATAGGGTATTAAGGAGTAACTAGCCCTCTGGGGTAACTGCCCCCCTGTAATTCACATAAAGACCACAAGATGTCACCAAATTATTTCCCCAACCCTTTTCCTGGCTGTCACTGTTCTTGCTGAACAAAACATGTCCTATGTGTCATCAGAACTTTGAGATATTTCAACAAAACAATTTTGTGGTACATTTTTAAAACGTTGTAGATATATTCCAATGAAGTTAGATCTATATATGTTTTTTTAAATATACAAGTAGGAAAGCCTTAAGAGAAATCCACTTCTTTAGAGATAAAAATGTAGATTTTTTAAATAAAGTAGTAATATGTTTGATGAGTGTGTTGTGGGCAACTCGCCGCCCATAAGCTGCTGGCGCAGTGGTCTAGGGCACTGCATCACAGTGCTAGCTGTGCCACCAGAAACTCTGGGTTCGAGTCCAGGCTCTGTCGCAGCCGGCCGCGACCGGGAGGTCCATGGGGCGACGCACAATTGGCCTAGCGTCGTCCAGGTTAGGGAGGGTTTGGCCGGTTGGGATATCCTTGTCTCATCGCGCACTAGCGACTCCTGTGGCGGGCCGGGTGCAGTGCGCGCTAACCAGGTCGCCAGGTGCACAGTGTTTCCTCCGACACATTGGTGCGGCTGGCTTCCGGGTTGGATGCGCGCTGTGTTAAGAAACAGTGCGGCTTGGTTGGGTTGTGTTTCGGAGGAAACACTCCTGAGCCCGTACGGGAGTTGTAGCGATGAGACAAGATAGTAACTACTAACAATTGGATACCATGAAATTGGGGAGAAAAGGGGGTAAAAAAAAGATATTAAAAAAAAGATAGTTTCCACTAGTGACTGATACATTTACAGTTAATGTAACTTTATAGCTTTTAGCTATTTTACACAGAATTGTATGTCATATGGCTATCTATGTTTTTAAGAGAGAGCTTTCCAATTGGCATCCCCTGTTTTCAGTCACAGCTGTGGCCTCGATTACGTGTGAGTAGTGCAAGAGGTGTGCTCATGAGTTGTGCTCCAATTACACTGGGGATAGCTTTATTTGTGACTTACAAGTACAAATTAGAATCATGCAATAGCAGAGCATAATAGTTGCCACAACAATGTTAATTAGTTAAGTTATTGTTATTACATGTTATATTCCAATGTTATATTCCAAATAATATTTTTTTAATTAATTAAAAAGAACTATTGAAAACCTTTTGCTCCTTAATGTAATTTTTTAAAAGACTGCTGGGATTTGAAAACTTGCATTATTCAAATCATATTTAGTGCAATTGTACATAATGGATTGTAATAGAAAAGGAACAACAATGAAAATGAATGTGCAAGGGCGTTAAAAAGAGGGACTTTACATAAAATCTCCTCATAGTGCAGACATTAATAGACATGTGCAACACCATTTCCCCCCCATATTTTATTTAAATAATACAAATAAGAGAACAAGACTTAGCTTTCAATTATTACTTAAGGCATTTCTAAATAAAACTGATTAAATGGATTCACTGCACTTTTGTAAAAACAACATTTCATTAAATAACTTAAGTGTCAACTCTAACGATTTATTTCCCTTTATAGTTAACATGACCTTCATCCACACACCAATTGTTTTGTGTCAGCATTTAGACATTGTTTTTAGGGGCCAGTTACCCCCTAGTACCCTAATTACAGATCTTCTTATGGCTAGCTTGATTGAGAGCTAACTACGCTAACTATGCAGATTTGTTCTGCATGCATTGCACATGTGGATAGTTAGCTGTCATTTAACTCATGTAGGATACTGTATCTGTCAGAGAAAAATCATGGACACGTTTATAAAACGTGCAGCTCCCTCTTCATCCACTGCGGCTTCCAATGTCAACAACAAGGCAGACAACCCGGTCCCTGTCAAGAAAAGAAAATACGACCCGACTTTACCAAATAGGTTTTACATATATAGAAGACAGGCAGGGTGAGCGTAGACCACAGTGCATCCTATGCAACGAGCTGTTAGCTAATGAGAGCATTGAAACCCTCCAAAATGAATAGGCATATGGACACCAAGCAACCAACCCACAAATATAATACAGCAGACTTTAAAAAAAGAAAATGTCAATATCTG
This sequence comes from Oncorhynchus tshawytscha, assembly GCF_018296145.1. Classification (NCBI taxonomy): domain Eukaryota; kingdom Metazoa; phylum Chordata; class Actinopteri; order Salmoniformes; family Salmonidae; genus Oncorhynchus; species Oncorhynchus tshawytscha. The sequence goes on along the minus strand of NC_056442.1, from coordinate 18,931,820 downwards.
GAGGCCTCACAAGATTATTTGAAGAACGTACCAGCGCATTGTAGTAAGTGCAAAAAAAGCCCACACCAGCGCAGAGGATCTCATACTCCCTGGTGCGATTGATATGTGCACTGAAAACTTGGGAGTCGTACGCAAACAAACGTAACACCATACCCCTATCCAATGACAACATTAGGAGAATATTAGACATGTCTGAGAAAATAACATAACAGACATAAGAACGCATCAGTGCAAATGGCCATTATGCACTGCAGCTTGTTGAATCCGTAATCATGCAATTCTAAATGGTCTATGTCAAGACACGTCTGTGTTGCGATTCAAACTCATAAAAGACACACCCTCGTCCATTTACCCTCGCCTTATGGCCTTGGGGAAATCCCCGTCACCATCTTGGTGGGCGGTGAAGGTAATAAATTATTTTTTATTAAAAAAAAAAATCTTGGTGGGCGGTACAAATTATTGGCCAAGCAAGGAAAGTTCGCAACGTAAACCCCTCAGCCTCCATTTTTAGTCGAGTTTGCGAGTGTACAATTATGTTCACTCTGGGGCCTAAAACTCCACATAACTCAACTCGCGACAAGTGTACATCCGTAAGAAAAGTCCGCCAAAACTTAAAATCAACATCAATGTAGAAGTCAAGATACAGGTGTAAGTAAAAACTAATGCAAATAAGGTAGAAACTGTGCTACTAATGCATATGACGGAACAAACACGTCTCGTAAAAAGTAAATAAGTTTGTTTCGTTATCTTTTGGAAATTGTTGAAATAAAAGGCAACCGTTTTAGCCATCTAGCTAGCAATGGCAATAATTTTTGCGAATTTCTTACTGAGATGAAGGTTCTAAAACATGTAATTGGGTTTAAAAAGAATCAATACTGATACAGTGCCTTAGACCACTGCGCCACTCGAGCGTTTAAGACAAGGGTTTAGCTATCTTGGAATTAAGAACATTTCCAATAACTTTATTTTCAAGAATTGAATTTCTTCGTAACTTTTTGCTTAAGGAGAAACATAAGAAATGGCGCAAGGACATTTCCAAGAACGTTTTTGAGGAATAGCAACTTTGCTTAACTTTAAATAGTTAAGGAAAAATCGCAGTTAAGACATTTCTTCTTAAGAAGGTTGTGAATCTGGGCCCAGTTCCTTTTGTAGTGCTTATTTTCCCACCACCACTGCAGAGGCTGTCTTTAACACAATGGATATGTACCTGGGCCCAGATTCACACAACCTTTCGAATGAAGATGGGAAGCGTCACATTACCAAGCAATGAAGAGGGTCAGCTGGTGGAGCTGTCATTTGATTGCGGACTGTGCATGTGCGGCAGGAACCCTAATGGTTAGAACGGAAAGGTTGCTGGATCGAATCCCCAAACTGACAAGGTAAAACTCTGTCGTTCTGCCCTTGAGCAAGGCAGTTAACCCACTGTTCCTGGGCGCTGAAGACGTGGATGTTGATTAAGGCAGCCCCCCGCACCTCTGATTCAGAGGGTTAAATGCAGAAGACACATTTCAGTTGTACAACTAACTAGGTATGAGCTTAGGGGTTGGTAATGTTCTCTAGTTGCGCCGTGATTGGCTCAGTGTTCTGTCACTCATGGGGAGACTACGTCACCGCAAACTCTGGGTAGAGCTCGAAAATTCAAGCCCCTTGAGTGCTGCCATAGAGTTACATTAGAAGTGCCCATCCAAGAAGACTCGGGGTAATTGGCCACAGATAAAATGACATCAAATCACGTTATATCTACAGTAGCTTTGATTGGACTGATTGGACTAAAAATCTTAGCTAGCAGTCATCATCATGAATCAAGTCGACAATCTACTGGCAAATCCTTTTCAATCCTTGTCATATGAAGGTAAATAATTAAGAGAAATTATAGATTAAAATGTATCAGTGCTCATCGGCCATAAACATTACCCAACAAGTTGGAAATTGCAAATTCAACAATAAGTGAATTGGACGGAATAAGTGGCTAACTGCAAGCATTGCAAAATAATCACTAGCACGCTATTCAGTGGAGTGGATGTGTGGTCCAATTCTTGGTTTAATGGTCTCTTTTACAAGTTTAAAAGGATAAACATTCAACATTGGCCATGCTGTCAATCCAGCATGACTTCTGCCGGGCTAAAAAACACGTTTTGAATGGTCATCCAACTCAGAAGTCGGGAACTCAGGCCTCTTTCTAGGGCTGCATTCCAAACACTTAAAAGACGCACCCTCTCCCCTCAGTCCTCAAATTAAGTGGACACTCTCCCCTCAGCCCTCAAATTAAGTGGACACTTCTGATGATGTATCATGACGGCTGACGAGTTGACACTTGCAGGGCGAGGGAAGAAAGAATTAAATTTAAATGAACCGCTCTTGCCCCATGGTTGTGTTTTCAGTCATCTTGGAACCACTGGTAGCTGTTGCGTGTGCATTATATGAGCTACAGTCAATTATGATTGCATTTCATATCTTGGCTAGAAGACAATGAATGCATCCGCAAACATCGAATGTCAGCCATCCGACTATATCAGGAACATTGAAAATTACAATGTATAAATGTGATGTCAGGGAAAGTTGTATGCGCAAGCTAATGTTTCAAAAAGCTAACCAAACAAAAACATAATTACTTTTATGATACTTTGTTTGAGCCTTCATGTGCATTAGTAACACAATATATAACGTATTTACAATTGTTTTTACTTACACTTGTATGTTGACTTCTCCATATTAATATTCTCATTAATCATCGCAAATTGAATTATGGGCGTTTCAGGCCCCCGAGTGAACATAATTGTACACTCGCAAACACAATCAAAAACGAGGGCTGAGGCACTTACGATGCCAACTTTCCATGCTTTGCTAATCATTTGGAACGAAGACAAAGATTGCCGCGGGGATTCCCCCAAGGGCATAAGGCGAGGGTAAGTGGAGGAGGGTGTGTATTTTCTGTGTTTGAAATACAGCCTAGACCCCAAACTTGAAGATCACTGACGTCATCATGATTCAACCTTGTTTTTTACGAGTTCCCAGTTGTCTTGAAAGTACCAAACACCCAGAGAATGACAGACTTTGATGACAAATTTTGATGACAATTTGCCCACGAAGGAACACTGCGCCACCTTCCTGTTCAAGTGAGCACAGCACAACAAGCTGAGTCAAAAAATTTATTGTATGCTGCTGCATTAATTATGTCATATGCCAGGGAGAAAAGTGTACAGTAGCTAAGAAAGTAATACTAAGTGTATGTTGTGTAGTAAGCTGTTAGCAGCCCATGTGCCTCACCGTAATAATGTTCTGGCTTGGTGGTGCACATGTAGCCTATAGCCTGTTTTAGAGAAATGTAATCATCAAATATTGTAAGAGCTTTTATTGTCTGCTTATATGCCCCCTTTATTTATCCCACGGTTCTGACTTGGTGTACAGGTAGAATACTGTAAGAATAGCCCATGTTCTGAATTCTGTCGCTGTACATTTCAATAGTGCTGAACAAGTAGTTAGAGTTGAAGTCGGGTCATTAAATGAGTCATTAAATCACGTTTTTCAACCATTCCCAAATTTCTTGTTAACAAACTATAGTTTTGGCAAGTCGGTTAGGACATTTACATTGTGCATGACACAAGTAATTTTTCCAACTATTGTTTACAATTGTTCACTTAATTCACTGTATCACAATTCCAGTGGGTCAGAAGTTTACACTAAGTTGACTGTGCCTTTAAACAGCTTGGAAAATTCCAGAAAAGGATGCCATGGCTTCAGAACTTGCACAATTGGTGGCTGACTAAATATTTTTTTGCCCCACTGTATATCCACAGTAAAACGGGTCCTGTATCGACATAACCTGAAAGGCCGCTCAACAAGGAAGAAGCCACTGCTCCAAAACCGCCATAAAAAAGCCAGTCTATGGTTTGCAACTGCACATGGGGACAAAGATCGTACTTTTTGGAGAAATGTCCTCTGGTCTGATGAAACAAAAATAGAACTGTTTGGCCATAATGACCATCGTTATGTTTGGAGGAAAAGGGGGGAGGCTTGCAAGCCAAAGAACACCATCCCAACCGTGAAGCACGGGGGTGGCAGCATCATGTTGTGGGGGTGCTTTGCTGCAGGAGGGACTGGTGCACTTCACAAAATAGATGGCATCACGAGGATGGAAAATGATGTGGATATATTGAAGCAACATCTCAAGACATCAGTCAGGAAGTTAAAGCTTGGTCGCAAATGGGTCTTCCAAATGGACAATGACCCCAAGCATACTTCCAAAGTTGTGGCAAAATGGCTTAAGGACAACGAATTCAAGGTATTGGAGTGGCCATCACAAAGCCCTGACCTCAAGCCTATAGAACATTTGTGGGCAGAACTGAAAAAGCGTGTGCGAGCAAGGGGGCCTACAAACCTGACTCCATTACACCAGCTCTGTCTGGAGGAATGGGCCAAAATTTACGCAACTTATTGTGGGAAGCTTGTGGAAGGCTACCCGAAACGTTTGACTGAAGTTAAACAATTTAAAGTACATGCTACTAAATACTAATTGAGTGTATGTAAACGTCTGACCCACTGGGAATGTGATGAAAGAAATAAAAGCTGAAATAAATCATTATCTCTACTATTATTCTGACATTTCACATTCTTAAAATGAAGTGGTGATCCTAACTGACCTAAGACAGGCAATCTTTACTAGGATTAAATGTCAGGAATTGTGAAAAAAACTGAGTTTACATGTATTTGGCTGAGGTGTATGTAAACTTCTGACTTCAACTGTATATTGGCTGCTTCCGTATATATATGCTTCTGTATATTGGCTGCTAGCTCGCTCATTACTGTCTTAATCAAAATTACGGATTGCCTCGAATCCGCTTGTCTACCCTTATGCCATAGTGTGTTAACCTCAATTGTCAGTAGAAACCACATTTGTTTAAGCAAGTCAGCCATATTAGCTATGTTTTTTTCAAAGGCAGAGATATGAGACTGAATTAATTGTTTCACTGCCAGGCAAAGCTCTGCTGATAGCCAGGTGCAGCAGTGGTAAGGTGTTGGGAAAGCTTTATGTAGGCCCTAACAGTTTGTTTGCACCGTTTGTTACCGTTATAGTGCAATTAATGTATTGTTTTAGTGTTGTGGCTTTGCTGCCATGCATCTAAAAAACATGTTGTTTGTTTGCCCCACCAATATTTACATAGTAAAATCGCCACTGCATTTAGGCCTATTGGATTTGTTGGCATTAACTCGTTTACAAGACTCACAGTTTTAATAAGAAAGATGAAACGTATTATGTTTAATTATAAAGTTGAAATGAGATTTATAGTAGAATACATTTTTCACCCCTAGATGCAATACCCTTGACTTGACTGTAGCCTCGGGTTAAATAACTGCCAGTCACCCAAAGTAGGCTTCACCATGCTTTCTCGCACAAGGGTAATGGGCATCAGGCGCTACATACTGACAGCACCATTTGTACACAGTCAGCTCAGTTGAGGAAGCGGTCTAGTCTACTTTGCGCCACATGAAAATGATTGCGGTCATATTTTCTTCTTCTGCACGAGCATTTTAGAACGCGCAAATCATTCCGGATACTAGACCGAGTCAACAAAATATATATTGTATGTTATGATGACTGACTTCTTCTGAAAAGAGAGGTAAGCGATAGCATTAGCAACTCTGGATACGTTAGGCTATCTAATGGCTAAAATAAATCAAATATTAAACGTCGTCGACTCAGTCATGAAAGTTTTGGTAACAGTTTTAAAAATAACATTATATGCCTCAAACTTGGCTATGGCTACGCTTCAATTCGTGACTTATTTTTGTACGCATGTATGTTAACTAGGAACATTTTCTCTCCAAGGACACCGTCGTCAGGGCTGTCTGTCACTGTCTTTTATTATTATTATTATTATTTTTGTTTTTGGGGCTGTCTGTCACTATCACCAGTCGACTGAGCTCTTTTTATGTAACGGAATATGTGTATTTCGCCATTGCACATATCTTTCATTGAGCAACAACGTAGCCTGTTTCGCTTGCCCACATTGCTACAATGTATCAAATCAGAATTGCTGGGAGTGCGCATGGCACAGTTTTGTTGCGTAACTGAGGAGTAGCCTACGATTCAGAATTTTAGCCTAACGTTTTTGCTCGTTGAAGCAGTTCTATTTACTGTATTAATGTCTCTCCAATAGTTCCTGTAAAGAAATGAGGAATCACCCAGTTTATATTTTAATGACTATGCAAAGGGACATTGAACTATGCCAATCAAATTAGGTGTGTGTCCAGAAAAATATTATGCCCTTGTTCATGACTCTCAGTTCCATTACATTGCATGTAAGAGTCATTGGACGAAGGCGTCTTCTATACGGGGGAGTTTTGTTAAGAGCCCGACCCTCGGTCTGAACATGAACACAGATCTCATTAATGTGGTTTTGGAAGCATAAGGACCGTGTCTGTCATATATAATTTTCAAAAACAAAAGGTTCAATTGATACACACCTTCATAAGGTTAGGGTTCCCACATGGCCGTCCATGTTACAGCGCTTGTTTACAGACAACAGATTGAAGATGGAGGCGACCACCTGAGCTAGAATACAGCTCAGTAGTGAATAAAAAAAAAAGTATAGAACACCCAATTATTGCAGGATATCTCGGTGTTAGGAGAATCTAACAACACTGCAGAAGTGTAGTTGGATGGAGGCACCCATGTATGGATCTGTGCAACACGTACTGTAGCAGTTTCTTTTTCATATACAGGATTCTTTCTCGCTGATGAAAGATAAAGGCCATTATGTGTCGAAAGTGGTATTGCAAGCATGATTATTTACGTTTTTAAACGTTCTAACGCAGCGTCGAAATTGTAGTTCACGTGAGCCAGTCGTGGGCGAATTGGGTATGGCCACACCATTCCAAACCCGATTTAAAAGGCAAATACAGAAGCCAAACCATAAAAAATAATCCATATTATAACCGATGTGTTGTGATAATTGTGTTGTTTCCACTATAACCTGTTAGTTCATATGCCTTGCCACCGTGTTTACATAAGCCTAGGTGCGAGACAAGAAGAAACAGTAACCACGTTTCCATCCACAGTTTTTATGCAAGTAAATCATACAGGATTTTAAAAAACATGGCAGCTGTGATGGAAACAGTTAGTTTTGATACTACAGAATTTGTTCTTTCAGCTTGGTGGGATCATTTTGTGTCTGTAAAATTAATTATGTGAGAAATGCAAGTGGAAACGCCTTTATGTGCAAATATTGATATAATAACCATCATATCAAAGTTCACTTGGAGTAATGTGTTGATATGATGTGTGGTCCTCCTCTCACTATGACTCTGAAAACCATGCAGTTTATTAGGCTACAGATGACATAAAAGAACATTAGGGATGCACTGATATGACATTTTTGGCAGATACCGATATTCAATATTTTCCTTGCAATAAAACAGTACCGATATTTAAAATGTTTGCGTCCTTTTAAGCATTCTAGTACAGTTCAATAGTTAACACACACATGGACGCAGCGGTCTAAGTCACTGAATCTCCGTTCAGAGGCGTCACTACAGTCCCTGGTTTGAATCCAGGCTGTATCACATCCGGCCGTGATTGGGATTCTCATAGGGCAGTGCACAATTGGCCCAGCATCGTTCTGGTTTGGCCAGGGTAGGCCGTCATTGTAAATAAGAATTTGTTCTTAACTGACTTGCCTAGTTAAATAAAGGTTACACACACCACACCAAAAGTTATTTTGTTTGTATTTACGTATGCCCTCATTACCAGAAAACACAATAAAAGCCCATTTCTTTCACTTATTTGCTGAGCTGTTTTGTTGTTCATTTGTTCAGTCGTTTCATTCTCAACCAGGATTTCATCATACATGTCAAGCCGTGAAGTTTCAGCTATGTCTGTCCATGGACACTTCCTCGGTGCACATTGTCACTGTGTCCTTTTCCATCTTGTCCAGCTGTGTATGTAACATTTCACGTAAACCCTGTTTCTTGTCTACATCGAAGTAGCGGTCCTTGTACCTAGCATCAAGCATGGTGGCGACACAGTAAAGAGGCTCAGAGAGAATGCCACCGAATCGCTTGTTCACAGCCTCAAGAGCTTTTGTAAGGTTTAACCCCACGGTCTGTCGGCCGTGGGGTTGAGCAGGCATTTCAATGCCATAACAGAGGGTGTCATGTCTGCTGCAAATGCAGTTTATTTTTTTAAATGTATTTTACCTTTATTTAACTAGGCAAGTCAGTTAAGAACAAATTCTTAGTTTCACTGACCGCCTAGGAACAGTGGGTTAACTGCCATGTTCAGGGGCAGAACGACAGATTTGTACCTTGTCATCTCGGGGATTTGAAGTTGCAACCTTTCGGAAAAAAAACATCTTGATTCACCCCACTTGTTGAGATAAATCAGCAATGCCATCCTCCTCTTTTCATGTTGCCTAAATGGTCTATGACTGTCATACAGTACATGCTTTTAGTTTCTGTTCTAGGCTACCAGGCTAAAATGCTTGCTCGCTAGCCTAACTTCCTTTCATGGGCAACAATGTGCTAGGCCTATTACATTTAGCTCCATGTTGAACTTCCATCATCGCAGGCCAGGGGCACAATGTATACGTTTGTGGTTGGATCGCAATCGACATTATAATCATTAGCCAGTGCGGAGAATTAAGTCCAAATCCTTTTCTCCATCCATGGCTAATTTAGGAATGGGCCAATTTTAGCTAGCCACCCACCGGATCGCAACAACACAACGAGATGCATTGACGTTTGGCTTCTGATGTGATTGGTGTGAAGCCAAATCCAAACGGGCTCCCCTTGACACTTGCATCCATGAATACACGCCACTGCACATTGCAGAGGTAAAGATGGCTGTAGTAGATGGCTTTGGCTAGGTCACTGCTGTTTGACTTGACACTTTTCCATACCCTAGCTTTAGCTGAAATGACAACCCTGTGACCTTGTCCTTTAACACAGATAATGCAAACGTCTTATGGGGCACACCAGTGCATTAATAGACTCAGAATGCAGAAGAGGCTGGTGGTAGGAGCTATAAGAAGACGGGCTCATTGTAATGGCTGGAAATGAATAAATGGAAACGAGTCAAACATGTGGTTTCCATTTGTTTGATTCCGTTCCATTAATTCCATTGCAGCCATTCCAATGAGCCGTCAGCTCCTCCCACAAGCCTCCTCTGATAGACTGCCCATATGTTCCAAAATTGTTCCAAAAGTGTTGAACTTAGGAGTGGCCGAGATTCCATGCATTGAGTGAGGACCAAAGAGAGTGGGAGAGGGATAGGTGCATAAATGAAAAATGGGAGGGCCTTACACAGTGTAAATTAGCTGTGCTGAATAGGGATTGGACAGGGGTAATGGTGTGGTGGTTTGGGAGAAGACTATGTTTCCGGGCCTCTCTCTCACATTTCCTCTAGGAGTGCATATCTCTTATTGCTGTCATGACTCAGCTTGTTTGGCCAGTCAAGAGCCAGCAGCTGGAAAGTGGAGCAGCACAGTCTAGCCTATTAGCTACATGTCTGATCCTGAGAGAACACAGAGGAAACGCATTGGGACTGGGACAAACTTTTCATAGGGTTGGATGGGTATAGTGTTTCCTTTCCTGCATGTGTGTATGAATGCTTTTTAGTGAAATTAGATTTGTGTGAATATGCTAATATCCGAGTGATAACCTACTGGGCACACATTGGTTGAATCAACAGTTTCCACATAATTTCGATGAAATTACGTTGAACCAACATGGAATAGACGTCTGTATCCAGTGGGAACTAACACTTACTTAGTTTCGATGTAACTAAGAGAGTGTTGACAATGTCAAAAACACTTACTGTGTAATTGACTTACTAGGTGACTTTGTGCTTTTGAGGTCATTGATATGATATACTGCACTAAGTTGAGTGTCATGTTGCATTGCAGGTTCACGTTAAACTACAGTAAACCAAGACCCACGGGAAACAAAGACTTAGGATCAGGAAGTGGAAGCACTGTTTAAGTTTCCTCAAGATGTAAACTAGTTGGAACAAGTGAGTCATGCATTCAAGCTTTCTTCTGAATAAATTACTTTGATTAATTTGGTTGTGCATACAAGGAAACAATGAAATTAGAGACAGTTATTGGCTCATTTACTGATTTCTTTCCTTTGAAAGTGTTGAAAGCCTACTAGGAGGATGTGGCAGTGTTGGATCGGCTCAGGGGTCCTCAGGAGGAGATGGCGAGGCACTCTCAATGATGTCCTCTCCAAATCTAACATCTCTATTTTACAAAGAGGTAAGAAAAACTGTCTGTGTAGCATAACAGTATTGTTATCTCTGTATAACAATTGTAATAAATTGAGGGAGGGAATATTTACAGCATACTGTATGTATTATGTATTCCTTATAACCACTGAGAATTATATGGCGTAGTGACTGTGTTTGTCTTTAGATGTGAATCTCAGCAGACTCGCAAGCAGAGTCCACACTTATAGGAAGATGAGCTCATGTCACAGGTGAGTCAACATTCTCTTCCACAGACGTGCACATTTGACAGAAACACCAAACCAACTGCTCATTACCCAGACATTGACATTTTACAGTTCCACCCCTACATACAGTGTAGACAGACAACACATAGGGGCAGTTTCCCAGACACAGATTAAGCCTAATACTGGACTAAAAAGTGCTAGTCTTAGTGCTCGATCAGTATTGTGTGTGTGTATGTGTCCTGGAGACTTGCTACCTGTTGTGACACGTAAGTAGAGAAATAGTCAGTGTTGTTGAGTGAGCCTCTCTGTGTCCACCCCCACAGACAGCTGAGGCTTCCAGGAGAACTATGGAGGAGGTTGAAATCCTCCTCCTATTCAGCCAGTGGATTTCATTCAAGATTTTTTTGCTCCAGTCTAGTCCATAATCAAACAGGTAAACCGAGTCTGTACATATGTCCCATCACGTAAGGTTGAAGTCTGGTCCTCGTAATTCACACCATCTGTTGTGTAGGTCCCCGCTATGTATTAGGAACTATAAGGAAAATAAGTATGCAATAAACAGACAAGTATTAAAAAGCAACAAAAAGCAAGGGCAAAGTGGTAAGTGTTCCAGAACTGCATGTTCCTTACTGTTCTGTACTTACTGATCTGTTATAGGGTGTTTACGTAGATTATAAGATAGTTAATCCTACTGTAGGTAATGTGTGGCCATACTAATACTTCAACGAGAGGTTTTGGCATAGGTATTTCAGTAATCTTGGTGCTCTTGATAATTCAAGAGAATGTGTTCGTTCATTGCTGTGTTTAAATACTGGTCCTTTCCTTCACAGATCCCATTGAGATCCACAAGAAGAAGTTGACCTTATGGTTCAGCCACCTACCTCAGGAAGAGAAGCAGTTCGGGGGCTACTTCACCCCCGAGACCATGCACGTGGAGCCGCTCATCCTGGAGAGGAAGCCAGAAGATAGGAAAGGGCCCTTAATCACCCCTCTCCTCAAGCCATCCCAGGTCCCCCAGAGTGCCTCGGTCACCATGGAGCAGCTCTTTGAGACCACTCAGCAAGGAGGCAGGGAGCAGGGCCTTAACGTGCTGCTGTACGGGGCGGTCGGGACAGGGAAGAGCACAGTGGTGCGGAAGCTGGTTCTAGACTGGTGTGCCGGGCTCACTTTGACCCAGTTCAAACTACTGGTGCCCTTCTCCTGCGAGGACCTCTCCCAGTTATCCAAGTCCACATCTCTGAGAGACCTCGTCAGCAGGAAATACCTGCACCTGAAAAAGATCCCCATGCTGAGTGGAGAGAACGACCAGGCCAAGGATGTGCTGTTTCTGTTTAACGGCATGGAGAAGATGAAACTGGACTTCCGCATTAGCTCCACAGAGCTGTGCAGCAACCCAGACGAGGCCCTCCCCTCCGGGGCAGTGGTGGTGAACCTGCTCAGGAAGTACCTGCTGCCTGAGGTATTGGCCCACAACCTACATTTAGTCAGTTGCATACAGTAAAATGTGCTGTGTGCAAAGGAAAGTGCTGTTTAAGCAATGCAGATGCTGCTATAAAATCAAACAGAAAAATACAGTATGTTACCATTCAAGGTTATCAACTTCAATCAGGTTCAGTATGTCTATTTCCAACCCCAGCAAGTTGTGATGAAACATTTTTAGTAATGTACATGTATTGATAATTTAACTCAATTTTTTTTTAGGCCAGTATTTTGGTCACCACAAGGTTGTCTGCCCTTGACCACATCCCTACAAAGTATGTGAAACGCTACGCACAGATATATGGCTTTAATGACCCAGATCGCCAGCGAGCATACTTCACAAGCCGACTGCTGCAACAGATTGGAGAGAAGCCGAGAAACCAGGAGGCCCAGTCCCTCATCGAGCTGCTTTACCTCAACCTACAGAGGGAGAGCCAGTTGGCGGCCGCCTGCTTTTTACCTTCCTATTGCTGGCTGACTTGTGCCATACTCCACTTTTTACATTTCACCGACGCCCAGGCACCCATACGTACGCTAACTGGTATCTATACCAGCTTTCTGAGACTCAACTTTGGAGGGGAGGTGCTGGACATGGGTGGGGCTGTATCTTCTCCAGATGACCAGAACTCATTGATGCTCTATGTAGTCCGCACTGTGGGCAAACTGGCCTTTGACGGAGTCTCCAAAAAGCGCACTTCCTTCTCCGAGGAGGAACTGGAACAGTTTGTGGGGGGTAAGACCAAAACAGATGAGGAACTGCGTCAGCTGGCCGTGTTCCGCACTGACGTCCTCGACTTCTTCCTGGTGCCCTGCGTCGAGACCAAAAGGTCAGAGCTTGATGAAAAGGAGAAGCGCTACGTGTTTGCCATTCCCGCCATGCAACAGTACCTGGCTGCCCTGTACGTCGTCCTCGGCGAGAACAAGACGGCTCTGGAGAAACTGAGCAAAGAGGTGACCATGGTCATCGGTCAAGTGGGCGAAGATGTCAACACGCTCATCAGCATCATCTCCAAGTTCATCCCCCTCAGGGTCTTTGCTGTTTTCAACCTGCTCAAGCTCTTTCCCAGCCTGTTTGAAAAGATCAGCAGCCGCAGCAAGGGCCGCATCGCCCGCACCATGGCGGCAGAGATGTTCCGCAGCGAGGACAGCTTCAACGAGGACGTGCTGGACCAAGTGGAGCAGAGCCTGCTGGGAGTTCACGGCCCCCAGCCCCAGGAGCACCTGGACAGCCGGGCCTTCGAGCTCTACCCCATCTTCATGGGCGGCCTGCTTCACTACGAGAACCGGGTTCTGCTGGAGCAGCTGGGCTGCAGCATCAAGAGCACCACGGTGGCTCAGATCACACGGACCCTCAAGAGGCACTTGGCGGCAGAGATCGTGAAGTGGCAGCCCCCCGAGGAGCTCATGGACCTGCTGGTGCTCCTCTACGAGTTCCAGAATCCCCGGCTCACGGCAGAGGTCCTGCTCTCCATCCGCAGCATCAAGCTGTCCACCGTGCGTATGACGCCCCTCAAATGCTTTGTCCTGAGCTCTGTGCTGGCCTGCGCACCCACGAGGTACCACCTGGAGGAGCTGGACCTTTCTTCCTGTCACCTGACCAACGACCTGCTGACCATGCTGTGGCCCGCCTTCCGCCACACACACAACCTCAAGTGAGAGAAGGTTTGAATTCTGGGCCTTTAGTCAAGTAAACTTTTTTGTGTTAGGATTTATTTATAATTTTTTTTACAAAGTTCTCACCAACTCACAAGATTGACCTCTTGTATATTTCCATGGTAACAGTCACTACTTACCACAGTAAAAAGGTCATATTACTAGTGTATTTTTACCGACTACGTTACATATACCCTCTGTTCACCTCATTAAATTGTTATCATTTTCAGAATACAGGTGGTAAATCTAATTGGACCACAAAGCCTTAACACTCCAAATTCTCTATTTACTGAGAGATGTCCAAACATGCAGGAATATTCGCCCTTTTGGCTTTTATTGCTAGTTAGTGTTTGCGAGGGAGGCCTCAAAATCATTAACTGCCAAGTGACATATCAGGTCCCTAACTTGATCCATCCAGTGACATTCATGGGTTTATTCATGGTAGGTTTGACATTATAGCCTAAATATGTTTGACTTGCTTGTTTGACTTGGGCATTGAGAACAGGGTATTCTCATGCTATTAAAGGAAGGCGCATTGGTAGTAAAGGGAGACTTTATTACCCATAATATATCCTTTATCTATTTTAGTGTTATCAGGTTATTCAGTCTGGCCGGCTTTTTGGTTGTGGTTGTAAAAAATTTTAAAAGCATGGTGTTACTTCATTAAGAACTGCAACATGGAGTTTAAATCTGTGTTCAATGTCTTTTTAATCTGGAGTTCACAAGTTTTAAAGGAGTGTAATCTGTGTTCAATGTTTGTTTCTTTGTATTTAATAGTCGTTCTATTGACAGTACCTGAGGTTTGTGGATTGCAGGCTAACGCATGTGTGTGGGCGTGTGTTTGTGATAGCTGTGTATGCTTTTTTTCTTTCTCCGTTGTCTTCAGTCTCCAGTTTAATAGCCTGGGTCCTGAGTCCTGCATTCTCCTGCGAGATCTACTACTTGACCCCAACAGTACTATTAGATCTCTACAGTAAGACGCTGACTCTTTACCAAGCTTATGACCTTATTGCCTTTTCTATGGCTCAAAAGGTAGGTATTGGTAATAATAAAACTTAACTCAAAGGAATTTACCACTTACCTTAAGTATGATAACTAATACTTTATCAGTAAATATTGCCATATTTATTTGCTTTGGTCAGAAAGGGACATTTTCTCTCATTTGAGAATTTGCTCACTTTACACTTCAAATAAGAGATTCAAATGAGGGTTTGTCTAATGTCGAACTAACAGATATGCTGCTTCAACCAGCCTTCACTTGTCCAGTCTGAATGCTGATACAGTGCCCTGTGACTGTCCCTCTGTAGCCTGTGTGATAATCCGCTGTTAGAGTCCGGGGCTCGCTGTCTGCTGGACGCCCTGCTAGGGAACCAGTCTCTCAGACAGCTGTCCCTGATGCACACGGGCATGGGCGACAAGGGGGCCTGCGAGCTGGCCGAGAGGCTCAACCATCACACGGGCCTGCAGGAGCTCAACGTGGCCTACAACAACATCGGGGACAATGCTGCTCTGACCCTGGTGGACGCCTGCAGAGAGCACCCCAGCATCCACACTGTGCAGTAAGCTAAGCAGCACCGTACCCACATGTCCTGGAATTACAGTATATGGGGTTAGGCGGGGCAATAAATTGTTCTGTGGGGGCCAGATTTAGCTCGTGGGCCAACAGTTGCAGACTCCTATATACACACAAAAAATGAACTTGCATGACTCGACCACTATGGTTTCTTTAATACTTTTATTTAGGCTATTTTCTTTTCATCATGCACTTATTATGCATTGTCTTTGTATGAAGTGGCGTTTGAATGTGTCTATATGTAGGTTGTGTATAAATCTATTCCATTGTGTTCCACAGCTTGTACCTGAATCCTCTCAGCAATGTGGGGAAGCAGTCATTGTACGTGCGAGGAGTCCCGCCGGATCAAGGCGGCACGGGGCGGCACGTGAAGGTGCTGGCCTCAGTCACCGAGGGCTCAAACATCTCGGAGGACTGGCACCCCATTCTGAGCGTCATCAGTAAGAACGCCTCGTCCTGGGAGCGCGAACGCGTCAGGGAACAGCTGCAGATCTTCCTCCGAGACCTGGAGTGGGGTAGGAAGCAGGCACCAAGCTTCTGGAAAAAGATGCACTTCCGCAGGGTGGAGAAGGGCGTCAGGCAGACGCTGCAGATGCTTCAGAAGGACATCCCGACGAGGACCGGTGGGAGTACCAAGTAATGTTCAAGCCATGTCTGCGTTTTTTATTTTTATCATCAGCCATTCATGAGTATGTTCCAGTCTTCCAACCAGAGCATAAACCCATGTATCCCATCGCCTTGAAGAAATGTAGCAAGTGAGATGTGGGACAGCCAAATCTATGCAAAATGAACAGAATAAAATATATGAAATGGTATGAAACTGAAAGTGTCCTTTTCAAGACTACGTAGGAATGTGTTGCATGATCAGTTATGCAGAATTATGCACATAGCCATATTTGTTTTGGGCCTCCTTATGTACCTGTGTGCAAAATGTGTAGTATCTTGTATTTTCTCCTTCTTTTTGGCTTGAGGATGTCTGTTTGTGTTTAATAAATATATTCAGGCAGGTTTAAAAGGAAATGTGTTCCGTTTGTGTTTATTATTAAGTGTTTTGCTGTTTTAATAGGAACAATCAGTTGATAAAGTCAACGTGGATCGATACTTGAAAATACATCTAGTGTTGCATGTACTGCGAAAGCCATTGGCTGCAACACTTTTCTATGACCTTCACTAGATGAAATGCTCCAAGCAAATGGCTTCGATGTCCTCATGGGACTTAAACATTATTCAATTTTTTTAAATAGCAGGCTGTGTGCTGTGCTGCATCAAACAATTTGCTCACTCAAAAAAAATATATATTTTCATAGCAGTTTACCTATTGATGTACTTGAAGGTTGTCCTTCATTCATTTGTACTGGATACTATTTTGTGTGATAGAATTGAATATGATAGACTTTGACTGTTTTGCTCTAGCACAGGATAGAGGAGCAATGTGAATCTGTATGTGCGCTTTGATTAAATTCATTTCAATTAAAAAGTCCAAATCAATGCCATTACATTAAGTCTATTTTGAAATTCATTACATCAGGTTTAGAATGGACAATGATGTACTCGAGGTCCCCACAACAACACATTTAAACCATAGCCCTAACCTAGATCCTCATAGTATTTCCAGATAGGCTCATTGCTGTTTTAGTCTCATTGTGCCCATAATCAACCATTATTTCACCTGCAGTGTAGCACTCATGACCCCGATGGCCTTACATTGACAGTATAGTCAATACATTCAACTTGTTGGTATCAACTCAGAGTTGTTCAAGCTCGCAAACCATTGTATGATAACACTTATCTAAGAAACCTGGGGAGTGTTTAGTTATGTGATGGGTTACCAGGTCTGGTCACAGGTTAGCTAAACATTAAGCCTAGGAGGCCTAGTGTTATGGTGGAGGAAGGTGTTACCATCTCGAATGCTGACAAAACAGAGGAATCTTAACGTCCAAGAGAGTATAGTGTTTAATGTATACGTTTTGGCACAAAGCCTTTTCCCAAGACCAGTCTCCATTGTTAAGACACCGACGTGCTTCTCCGCTTCACTAGGCTGGTCTTGCTTCAGAATTCGAATGAGTATACGGGATTTGTATATTCAAATAGCATTTTACGTTACAATAGCCTATAGGTATATTCTGACAGGCATGTGTTTAATCATTGGTGATTAAAAGGTAGCCTTCTGTGTTATGTGACAGTGCTGGAAATGAATGTCTCTACCTTTTACGAAGTAACAAGTTTGATTTTAAAATGAAAATGACTGGATTATAAGTTTGAGCGTTTTTTGGGGGGATGAATAATGAATTCTGAACCGCTACCCCCATCAGCACACATTGACTGCTGTATCCAAAATAAACATGTTGATAGTCAACATACAACATGGGCAGTCCTTGCTAGGTCTACTGAAAATAGAAAATGAAAAAAGGAAGCAATCCTGTAATAAAAGGCCCTCTGATAAAAGCTGTCCGGTCCCTCCACAGCTAGAATAATGACAGTGAGCAGATAGCTGGGAACATGACACTGCAGATATCACCACTAACAACCTGACAGACTGCACAGACCTCTCCTTGCCAAGAGATTGAATGTAGGTATGTGTTGTCAGTGTGTGTGTGTGTGTGTGTGTGTATGGTGTGTGCAACAGTCGAGCAGGAAGGGAAAGGATGAATTCTGCATACAAATGAGAAATGCTCGTATAAGGGCTGGCATGCTGTGGCGTGTGTGTGTGTGAGTATCCTCCTTCTCATAATAATAGTCAGGTTAGGATATTCATGGTGAAAGATGGAGCCAAACCTTAGAATGACATTACATTAATAAGTAATGAATGGACTTGACTGTGCCTATCAAATGCTATATTGGGACACGGGTCCTCACATGAAAGCTAATGATCACCTGTGACTGTGCCCAGTGATGCTCATGCATCCGGACAGGGCCGGGGGAAAATACAATGCCTTCAGAAAGCATTCATACCCCGTGACTTTTTCCACATTTTGTTGTGTTACAGCCTGAATTCATAATATATATATATTTTTTAATTATCACCCATCTACACACAATACCTGATAATGACAGAGTTAAAACATGTTTTTTAAATTACTTGCACAATTTTTAAAAATAAAATAGAGAAATATCTAATTTACACCCCTAAGTCAAAACTTTGTAATTACACCTGTGAGTCTTTCTGGGTAAGTCTAAAAGAGCTTTCCACACCTGGATTGTGCAACATTTGCACATGATTATTTTCAAAATTCTTCAAGCTCTGTCAAATTGGTTGTTGATCATTGCTAGACAACCATTTTCAGGTCTTGCCATAGGTTTTTGACTTAAATCTACTTGAAAATCTAACTCGGCCACTCAAAACATTCACCGTCTTCTTGGTAAGCAACTCCAGTGTAGATTTGGCCTTGTGTTTTAGGTTATTGTCCTGCTGAAAGGTGAATACATCTCCCAGCTGAGTTAATCAGCATTTCCTCTAGGATTTTGCTTGATGGTTGTACAGTGATAACAAATAAAACTGAAGGACCTCGGCATCACTCTGGACCCTGATCTCTTTTGACGAACATATCAAGACTATTTCAAGGATAGCTTTTTTCCATCTACGGAACATTGCAAAAATCTGAAACTTTCTGACCTTACAAATAATTGTATGTGTGAGGTACAGATATGAGGTAGTCATTCAAAAATCATGTTAAACGCTATTATTGCAACCAGAGTGAGTCCATGCAACATATTTGACTTGTTAAGCAACTATTCACTCCTAAACCTATTTAGGTTAGCCATATCAAAGGGGTGAATACGTATTGACTTAAGACATTTCAGCTTTCACCTTTTGTTAATTTGTAAAAATGTTTTTTTTTAAAAACATAATTCCACATTGACATTACAGTCGTGGCCAAAAGTTTTGAGAATGACACAAATATTAATTTCCACAACGTTTGCTGCTTCAGTGTCTTTAGATATTTCTGTCAGATGTTACTATGGAATACTGAAGTAGTATTACAAGCATTTCATAAGTGTCAAAGGCTTTTATTAACAATTACATGAAGTTGATGCAAAGAGTCAATATTTGCAGTGTTGACCCTTCAGTTTCAAGACCTCTGCAATAGGCAAGGCATGCTGTCAATTAACTTCTGGGCCACATCCTGACTGATGGCAGCCCATTCTTGCATAATAATGCTTGGAGTTGGTCACAGTTTGTGTGGTTATGTTTGTCCACCTGCTTCTTGAGCATGGTGAGAATGATGCACACATCAGGTGATAATGTTTTCTCTTTTGCTAGCAACTTCCATTTGTTGCATGCATGACCATGTTACAAGCACCTACTATGACCACCGTATCATTTCTTATTGTCATAACTTAATGATCCTGACTAAGTCCGTGGAAAATGTGCTGCATAGACAGACATACTCGACACGCTACAAACCTTGTAATAGGACATTAAAAAGACTCATACATGCCTAGAACAAATCATAAGCATTATACCTGCTGGCTGAGCTACATTTTGTTGCTGTCGATTCCAGCTCACCTACTCCGTGAGGTGGATGTGGGGAGTCCAGCAGAAGAGGCTGGTATGCAGGATGGAGACTTGCTGCTGGCGGTCAATTGGCATCCTTCGGAGTCCATGGCGCGTGAGAATATTGTCAGGAAAGTGAGGAAGAGTGGCAAGCGGGTTAGCCTCACCACCATACCATACATGGAAGAGACTTCTACACGCAGGTGTGTAAGCGGACGGAGGCCATGTGCAATTTGGAGAATAGGAGTTAAGCGAGTTCTGGTGTTAGAATATTGATTGTTTAGGAATTGTGTCAACTAAAAATACCTTCCCGGTCAAAAAAACACTGTCTATTCTGTTTCCTACTGCAGTTGGGTCTATCTCCCCTGCTATTCCATGAGGACAGTCTGCCAAAAGGAGAGGGGATGAGGAAGACACAGTCCCCTTGCACTGAGAAGCAGGATGGGCTGAGTAAAAATGAGCACGGTTTTACTTCCCTGTCCAAGACTCTGTGTCCTCGAGAGAGAGAAGAATCAGGCTTTGGGTTTAATCTGGGTTGCGTTCAACATGAGCCAGGGACTTTCATAGGGCAGGGATTCCTTTGAACATCAACAACATAACAACACAACACCATGGTCATCTAGCTCTCTCTCATCTATTTGTTGTCATCTCTATCATTATGTTTCCTGACATAAATAGGCCATTTGAAAAATTCCCAATCAAAGTTGTAGTAATGAGGAACAGCTTTCATCAATCAAAAGTTCCCGATATTGATCTGCTGTGTTTTCCACAAGCATTGTTATAATGACCGAGGGTAGGTGTTAAGATGTTTCCTATGAGAAATGAGTGGCACGTGTAAAAGTATAACTTTAGACCGTCCCCTCGCCCATACCCGGGCGCAAACCAGAGACCATTTGCACACATCAACCACGAAGCATCGTTACCCATCGCTCCACAAAAGCCTTGGCCCTTGCAGAGCAAGGGGAACCACTACTTCAAGGTCTCAGAGCAAGTGACGTCACCGATTGAAATGCTATTTAGCGCGCACCACCGCTAACTAAGCTAGCCGTTTCACATCCGTTACACACGGTTATGACTGCAGTTTTCTTTTGTCCTGCAGGTGGTGGTAAAGGGCTTAGGACATAGGGCTGGACTGTGGGAAGGGGATGTCGTTGTGGAGGTGAATGGCCAGAATGTGGAGAATGAGTACCTTGAGGACGTTGTGACGCTGATAAAGAAGAGCGTGACGTCTTTGAAATTACTGGTTGCGGAGAGGTCAGAGTATGAGAGACTCAAACAGAGTGGGCTTCCAATCACTCCTGGGGTCATACTCCACAGGAGAGGAACACTCACATGTACTCACGCACACAGACACACACACACACAGAAAGATACAAATGTTAATACAGAACCTACAGATCAATAATACTTAATAATCGAATGCGTTGCAGGTTTTAGAGAAAAATAATTATGCTTTCTTGTTGAAGGAATGCTGAGAAGTGACCAAAGTCATTATGAAGACAACATCTCACCTAACAGAGGAGGACCTGGCACTAGCACAGCATCAACAACAACATAGCTGCAATCATTAATTCATGTGCCAGTGATAACACTGCAAAACAATGCAGGATGAAATAAATGAAGCTGTTCCCTCTACTTCTGAATGCAACCTGAAAGAGAAGGGCTGAATTAGATGCCAATATTTTAACCAGACCCATGAGGGCTCTGGTCAAAAGTATTGTACTACGTAGGGGAAAGGGTGCCATTTGGGGCATAGCCATGGTGAGTCTGCTTCCATCTGAAACATGTCAGAGGATTTAATCCCTTCTCTACACATCTCCCATCTTCTTTTTGAGGACTATTACCGACAGAGCTATGCTAAGGACCTGCTTCTTGCGACATAGGATTTGCAGAGTAGATTGCACACTGTTTAAATTATTGATATCACTTGTGTGTGAGAAAGGGATAATGAAGTTTAGGTTTATTCTAAGGTGAAATCAAGATAAACTAAATAAGATGGGGAAAAACAATAGTGGGGCTCAGTTGAGAATCTATGATCATTATTGTACGTGATGATTCAAGGTGTACAAAGTGTAAAGATCTATTATTAAGTACTTGATAAGCCATACAATTGCATAAAACTAGCTCAATGTACAGTACACTACATGACCAAAAGTATGTGGACACCACTTCAAATGAGTGGATTCGTATATTTCAGCGACACCCGATGCTGACAGGTGTATACAATCGAGCACACCGCCATGCAATCGCCATAGACAAACATTGGCAGTAGAATGGCCCATACTGAAGAGTTCAGTGACTTTTAATGTGGCACTGTCATAGGATGCCACCTTTCCAAGAAGTCAGTTCGTAACATTTCTGCCCAGCAATGTCACATCTAGTGAAAAGCCTTCCCAGAAGAGTGGAGGCTTTTATAGCAGCAAAGGGGGGGGACCAACTCCATATTAATGCCCATGATTTTGGAATGAGATGTTTGATGAACAGGTGTCCATATACTTTTAGTCATGTAGCGTATATAAGAAAATTAACATGATTAAGAGAAACATATTCATGAAAACATTTCACTTTGAACAACTACACCATCTAGTGACCGTTTAAAAGTCTGACTAACAATGGAAATGTGCCTTTTTTGTAGCGTTCAGTGTTACATTGAACATACTGTACATATTGCACTGTATACAACTTCTGCTATTATACTGGCCTGCTATTTCTGCTATTCAATGCATAGAGCTGGCCATGCTATTTAAGTGAGTTGTTGATGAACATAAATGAAGGTCAGTTGTAATGTGGTAAAGGCAAAATAATGACACATGGAAACAGAAATAATGTCAATGCTAGTTTTTATTTGAAGCTACTTTGAAATACCTATTTTCCAGAGGGAAGGGAAAAAAACAACACAGAAACTAATTTAAGCCGATGTTGGAGAAACTGAAAAAGGAACTACCCTGATCGTGTTTAAAACAATCGGGCAAGCTCCTGGAAATACATATATCACTAACAATAACTCAACTAGTTACACTGAAATGTTTTTAAAAAACGATTTAAAGACAAACCTACAATAATCAGACTTATGAACTAGTACTTTCGTGGTATCCAATTGGTAGTTACAGTCTTGTCTCATCGCTGTAACTCCCGTACGGACTCGGGAGAGGCGAAGGTCCAGAGCCGTGATCCTCCGAAACACAACCCAACCAAGCAGCACTGCTTCTTGACACAATGCTCACTTAACCCGGTAGCCAGCTGTACCAATTTGTCGGAGGAAACACCCTACACCTGGCAACCTTGTCAGCGCGCACTGTGCCCGGCCCACCACAGGAGTCGCTAGTGCGCGATGGGACAAGGACATCACTGCCGGCCAAACCCTCCCTTAACCCGGACGACGCTGGGCCAATTGTACGCCGCCCCATGGGTCTCTCGGGCGTGGCCGGCTGCAACAGGGCCTGGACTCTAACCCCAAATCTCTAGTGGCACAGCTAGCACTGCCTTAGACCACTGCGCCACTCGGGAGGCAACAAGAACTCATCCCTGATACAAAATACTAACAAATCACAAACTGCTGGGAAACACCCATAAAAAGATGAGTCTTTCAGTACAAAACAATTATTGCTGATGCTGATGGGACTCTCTAGAAGGGCCGCCAAATGAGCAGCAACGCTCCTCTGGGTGTAAATTCTGTGGATTTGGAAACTAGAAGTGCTCCTGAGTAGAATGCACCGCTCTTTTACTGTGACACAACGTGCAGATAATTTTGTATCGTGCAATAAATGATAGGAGTACGCACAAAAGCCGGCGCTAGAACAAATCAGTTGAAGGCCCTTTGATTTCCACCATAGGCATGCATGCTTTTTCACGGGACCCCCTGTGTGCCCGCGCATGCGCGTTAAATTCTAAAATGTATGTTATCGTCACTCCTGCTCTGGCTCTCGACGTTGGCGGTCTACTAACCAGAGGTCCTGGCAATCCACATTGCGCTCACCTGGCAACCATCATTGCGCACACCTGCCCCTCATCATTAAGCACACTTGAACTTCAGCACAAGCTCCCTTCATATAGCCCTCTGTAGCCTCAGTCATCAGGCAGTATTGGTTTCGATTACATTCAGTAAGAATCTCCGGTTTTGTATTTTCGTCATGTTAATTATTATTAAGCCTTCTGCTTCCTGACTCTGTGTTTACATTACATAATACTGCCTCAGAAATGATGGAAGCAGCGGAAGATTACACCATCTTCCCTACGGTCGAGGAACAGGGTCATCTACTCCACCAACACCACGACCAGCTGGCTCTACTAGGTACGACCATGAAGGAGGTCCTCCACGTTCTTCACCGCCTTGACACCACCAGTGAGGGTCTCCTACCACGGGTCGTCACTGTGAGCCAGTCCCCCAGCCATCCCCCCAGGTCAGCGATGCCCGACTGTCCCTTCTGGAAAAGTATGATGGCACTGAATCGCAATGCCGTGGTTTCCTCCTCCAGTGGATGGAATGAGCTGGTGCTCCGCACTCTATTCCACGGTGGACTGCGTGAGGAGGTCCAGACGGAGTTGGGATGACAATATATCCTTGGATGCTCTCATCGCGATGGCCATCTGTCTCGATAACCTGTCTGGATAACAGCTGTCCCTATTGCGGCCGGAAGGGGAACCAGCTTCAATAGTGTCCCAACTCGGGGTCCACTAGAGCAGAGGGACGGCCCTGTGACCTTCCGTCTCCCATGGTAGGCGTAAGTATTCCATTATCATCGTTTTCCGACAAACTCTTTTTGGTTCCCATTTCGCTGGCAAGTGTTCTCTACAGTTCTAGTGGACTCTGGTGCCGCAGGGAACTTTTTCGACCAGGTCCTCGCCTCCTCCCTTAACACAACTTCATACCTGCTCTCCTCTCCTTTTCCTGTCCAAGCCCTGGATATGCGACCATTGGGATCCGGCACAATTACGCACACTATGTCAACTCATGTTTGGTATGTACTCAATCCAAATCTCCCTGGCATGCCCCAGCAGGGAAACTACTTCCTGTGCCTCAGCAGCCTTGGTCACATCTGTTCATTGACTTTAATGTCTCTTCCCCCCTTCTGATGGTTTTACCACTATTCTGGTTGTTGACTGATTCTCTAAAGCCTGGGGTTTTATCGCTCACTCTGATCTACCTACCGCTCTCCAGGTCATTGAGGCACTATTCCAGCAAGTCTTCCGGCCCTATGGCTTTCCTAAGGACATTGTTTCTGACTGTGGTACCCAATTCACGTTGCGGGTCTGGAAAGCCTTTATGGAGAAGCAGGGGGGGGGCACGGTCAGCCTCACATCTGGGTGCCGGCCTCAGTCTAACAGGCAGGTGGAGAGGACAAACCAGGAGCTGGGGAGGTTCCTAAGGAGACCGCCCTCTGAAGGATCAGCGGACCGCCACCGCAGTGAGGCTCCCGTGTTCCATTCTGGTGATCACGTCTGGCTCTCCACCAGGAACCTCCCGCTCTTCCTGCCCTGCCAGAAGCTGAGCCCTCGGTTTGTGGGAACCTTGAGGGTCAATGAAGTAACCTATCCTTTAGAACTCCCCACCAACTACCGGATCTCACCCTCCTTTCCATGTTTCCCTCCGCAGGCTGGTGGTTCCTGATCCCAACATCATCCGGGTTTCCATCTCCGCCATCCGTTTGGTTTCTCAATCATTGTCATGTGTTTAATCAGCAAAAAAAAATCTGAACTAAAATAATACAAAGTTAAAATTCAACCAAGGCTAGAGCACCAGCCTCAGCCATATGTTGTCTTAGGTCTCTTTTATTGTTGTGTTAGCTCTTATTTTTTTATCCCCGTCCCCGCAGGAGGCCTTTTGGTAGGCCATCATTGTAAATAAGAATTTGTTCTTAACTGACTACTTAAATAAAAATGTATACACTGTGGAGCTAAAGGAGTGAGTGCATAGAACTCCCAGAGAGCCTGCCTATAGGCCAATGCATCAGTAGGCCTATAACTTCCATATCAACTAAGTAAAATGCATAGGGCTAAAGCTGACAAATAAAAACAGTCAAATATCCTGATGCAAATTCAGGTTCTTTCAATCCCATTCATCTCTCTACTCTGCCTCCATTTCTATCCATCTTGACTTGAGCTATTGCTATAATGAAACATTGTATCAAATCGTCAACTGGATCCAGCCTGAATCTGTCCCTAGCGAACTTGCAACACTGCATCAACAAGCCTATTTCAAGCATTGCGCGTTTCCCACACCAGCGAGCACAGGACAGACAGCTGTTTTAAATGTTTCCACTGGATATATGGAATCATCAGATCATGATATTTAGCTCTTTCTCACCAAGGCATGGTGATTATCAAGGCTGGGAGTGTTCGAAATATTTTTTAAATACTGAGGAACTGTCATTTTTCAATGGCTGTTTAAAAAAACAGACTTGACTTTCACTGAGGTGAAGAAACATTACTTGAAGCTCAGTTTATGGCGAGTTAAGACAATCAGACATTGGTATTTGGGCACTTTCTGATGTTTGCATACAGCAGGCCAGGAAGGCCTACTTCTATGTATGCTTAGGCACAGGAGCTCTCTCAAAGTTATCAGGGCAGAGGAACCAGACACATGCTCATATGGAGCTTCCAAACAAAAGACGATTAACAAATCAGAACAAAAACTCAATGGTTATGAAATACACCAAACTTGTTTCTCGCAAGTGTAGCAGGTTGTGAACTCCGCAAACAACTTTTCAATGAGAATGAAAACGGTAAATGGCTAATTAATACATGCATTAATATAAATTAATGTAACCAAATGATGGGTGATTAACGGTACATTTACTAGGCCTACTGGTATACATACTATATGTAATGTGAAATTGATAACATTTTACAATCAAAGGGCAAAACATTGGCGGGAGACTCCTGAGCCATTCCATATCTTCTCCACACACCCCTCCCCGTCTTTTTGTTGCAACATTTCAAATTATACTGAAGACACACTACCTTCACACATATTTTAGACACTTTTCACTGACAGCTGCAACCCAATCAGCCCGACATATTGCAATGCACGCTGCCTAAATAGGCATAGGCCTATACTATTTTTTTTTTTCAAAGCTACTGATCCTCTGTGACTAAGTCATGCTTTCTGGTGAAGTACTTTGAATGTTTTTTATTTAGACAGGAGTAATTATATAATTTTGGCAAAGCATCAATTTACTTTAAGGGAAGACCGCATCCTTATCAGTGCACTCGCTAACTTTCCTTTCCAATTCGCAAGAGGCTGAAACCAGAGATCTGTAATGACAAGATGCTTATGTCTCCGTCCTAACAATAGCTGTAGTTGTCCCAAAGGTGGGAAGGCAGGCGACAAGTTTAGGTCTGTATATTATGCCCATACAAACGCATTGGGCATATTCTGGACAGATTTTGGCGAGACGGAGCTCTCTCGCTTCGCCTCTTCTTCGTTGCTAAAACTCTCTTACCGTAGGAAGCATCCGATGAGCGAAACAGCGCCCTTCTTCTTAAGAGGTTTAACGGTGGTTGGCATTCAATTTGTTGCATTACCGCCACCCTCTAGACTGGAGTACAACTCCTTTATTCTTTGCTTGAAAAATAAAAAGTACTAAATAAAATACCCTACCATCTAACACTACACTCACTAATTTCAAAAGTATATACAATAAAATTAGCACCACCCTGCTCCACGAATTAAATGTATTTATTCCTACCTCATGCCAATCATCCTGAAAGGATGGGACATAAACACTTCATTTTTTTTTTAAACACAAGCTGTAACTCTTCTGATGTCAAGTCTCACACACCCAAATACCTCTCTGCAGCTGCCACCACAACCTCCATTTTCTGAGACTTCTGATCCATCCCTGCAGTACAATTGATAACCATTGCTATAAATGCTAAAAATCCAATCTTACTGAAACTTATATCACTTTTTGGCCTATCCCTCTGTACTGGTATGTCTCTACTACTCTCACCACTTCTCTCCTTTAACCCATCCTCTACTTTCTTCACTGCCTCAGCATATGACAACCTCTGTTCTACTCTAACCCTGGAAACCTCAACCTGCCTCTCTTGCACGTGACATTTCTGATCCCCAGCTTCATGTGCACCCCTACAATTAACACATTCCACTACTTTCCCCAATACTACACATTCCTTTGTCTCGTGCCCTTCTGCACATTTCTCACACATTGCACCCTCCCTCCTACACACTGCTGCCACATGACCATAAGCTTGACACCTGTAACATCGTAATGTATTCGGCACATGCGCTCATACAGGATAACTTATATATCCTAACTTCACTTTGCAGGGGAAAGACAACTTCAAAACTCTAAAGAGGACAAGGACACTTCTGTCTCCCCACCCTGTCTGCTTCGCATCAAACGATGAACATCACAAACACCAGGAATCTTTCCCCTCTACTGGTCAACTTTTATATTCACTGCTTCCCCAGTTATCACTCCTTTCATTGGTGCCCTTTTCTTGAAAGCGAAACAATTCACTTTTCTTTCCCCCATTCGTCTAACGCCGAACGCCTTCTCCCTCTGCCCGACAGAAACCCAAACAATGATTACTAGACCACTTCTGGTTACCCTCACCGATTCCACATGACCCAACTATTTTTTTCACTTCTTTTTTCTGATCCTCGGTGCATACCTCGGTCTCTGATAACTTCACCGCACCGACCACCTCCGATTCTCCTTCTGTCCAAAACAGCGCCCCTCTCAAATCTTACTATACGTAGTTCATGTATCTGATGCTGTTTGGCCAGAAATAGTATGACATGTCATACTCTTTTGGTCCAGACAGAATCAGATACATGGTCTACATATTCTGGTACAAAGGGGCGCTGTTTCGCGACCAATAAAATATGTGTATGCGTCCAATAAATAATATGATTTGATTCTTCTTTCTGTCGGTGCGCTTCTTGGTCAAATAAATGATAAATATTTCAATATTTGATTTGGACCGACAAGGAGGTACGCTAGGGCGGGCCAGGCCCCCTAAATCCATAACGCCGGCCCTGCACACACAAAAAAACATTGTTGACCATTTAAGCTTGACATTTTTATTTTTATTTTTACAAATAAACAAATAAATTACATAATATCTTATATAAACGTTTTAATTATTATTTGTATGATACTAGTATAAAATGTATCGATAATTGTTCAAATGATCCATCATTTTCGCACGAATTATTTATTTACAAAGTATACAGGGTGGAACTTTCATTCTGAAAGATTTAAAAAATACGTGACCCGGAAGTACTTAGTTATCCTGCCTGCTTTCAGAGTGGTGCCAGAATCACAGTAGAGGAAATAAAGCATTTCTAGCTAATTGAAATACACGTATCTGCTGTTGTTTCAGGTATGACAATACTCCGATATTTTTGTGTTTGACATTTGTCAAAAGAGTCGGGTTTTGCCCCTTAACTGAAAAAGTACAGCGGTCTTAACAATTTACCTGGCTAATGTAATATAGTCCAGCTGGTAGCCTAACGTTAGCTAGCAAGATAGCCAGCTAAATACGACGCAAGCGACTGCTAGCTAGCTACTTAAGCGGAACCGGTGATTCACTGACAACTAGCTACATCATCATCTTGCTTATTGAATCGTTTCTGTAATTGATTCTAGGTATTTAAAGATGCGTAACAGTAGCTAGCTATGTGCCCTCCTTTCAAATAAAACATCACGGAACACCCTTTATTCGTTTGTTGTGATAAAGCTTCATCAAGTCACCATCATTTGACAACTCGTTAATTAGCCAACCAGGCTATAGCTAGCTAGTCAGCAAAAGTTGACAGAACCTTTCCTATGCAAGATGATGGTAATAATGTTACATTACGCCAAATGAGAGTGTAAGATGGAAGACGTCCATCTGTTGACATTCTGTCTATGCTCCCTTATTTCAGTCAAACCGTAAACATCCTCATTCATTCAGGACTCTACTGTGAAATGTTTTACAGGTTGCACACATGAGCCTAATTTGAAAAATGATAGGAGCGCAAAGAAACATTTCAGGTATTAAAGGGACAATCCGTAGTAGAAACAATAACAAAGAAGATGCCCCGCCACGGTTTCCGTCAAAGTTTGAGAGATGCTGCTGGAGAAATGTAACCCCACTCGACTTACCACCCATGATAAACAAATTATTGTTTTAACTATGGTTTGAAGTTATACTGTGTTTGTTTACATGTACCTTGTTTACAAACAATGTGGAAAAACAGGCTTATATTTTGGCTTCTAATGGGGCTCATGGGTCATTTGTTATACTTTTCAAGAATCAATGGGTTTATATAATACATTTATAAGTAAAACAATATTGATGTAGTATATGCAGATTGCACCTTTAATTATACCAATTGCCACAAAATACAGGGTTTAGGAGAACCAGAAGTTTTTTTTTTAAAGGTTGGGATATAGCCTACATTGGGCCTGTATGATTCCTAGCTACTCTTGAAGCTCATCTGTAGCTCTCCAATTTTCCTTAATTTCTGTGCCTCCACATGTCTGCATACTAAGGCTGCGGGCAGCGGGACAGGGAAGAAATCATTACAACAATTATTACCTGGGTGATTTATTTTTTCTATTTTTTATTTTTCTATTGTTTCTACCAAATTCAAATTCCATGTAGCACAGCAAAATATTTAAGATCATATGCCTCCAAAATGGTAGCACTGTAGAGCCCTATCAATAAGCTAATCAGTCAGTCTGTGATTCAAAGTTTTCAATAGAAAGTGTTATTAAATAAATTAAAACATTGGGTTCTTGTTATTCCTCAGGTCTGAATGAAAATTCATACTGTATGGGTTTAGCCTAGGGGTACCGCTCTGTTTGAGTTATCGTTCCACTTCTTGCCACAGGATATAATATAAGGAGTGGATAGTTAGAAAAATAGGTTCTGGATTTTAGAATCTGGGTTCCCCTGCATCCCCTGATTGCACTTGAACACTTGAAACAACTTCTGTAGATTTGTTTGAACTAATCTAGTCCAGTGCGTTACCACTGTGTAACTTTCTGTCCAGGCTGGTGCCAGCACCTGTGGATGGAGTCTATGCTCCAGTGAGATGACTGACCAGGGCAACAACAACCAACACATCTCCCGCAACCCATTCGCTGCCCTTTTCAGCTCCCTCGCCGACGCCAAGCAGTTTGCATCGGGCCAGAAACCACCTTCGCACCATGGCGAAACACCCTGTGAGTTAACCCTCCTAAGGAGGAGTTACAAAGCGTGCACACTTTTGCTCCAGCCCAGCTCTAACACACGTGACCTGACTAATCGGCTGCATGACATGACCTTGATTATCTTAATCGGTGGCGTTTTAGTGCTGGGCTGGAATAAAGGCCTGCAAACCTTATAGCTCCCCAAGGTTGGCTACTCCAGCTCTAATAGTTCCACTGTGTTACTCATTTTGGTCTGTGTCTAACTTAAACATTACTGATATGATGAGGCTCGCTCACTGGCTTGATGCTCGACAATGACCTCATACGGTTTCATATATCTGCTGGCTTATGTCATGTGTTGCAGCGGAGGACTCTGAGGGGAGTCAGTCAGAGTCGGAGAACTCGGACAGCATCGAGGACAATGACGACTCGGTGGCCGAAATCAGCCGCTCCTTTCTGTCGCGGCAGGAACTGTGCGAACAGCTCAACATCAACCACATGATCCAGAGGATCTTCCTCATCACCTTGGACAACAGTAAGTGCGGGAAGTTAGATTGGAGCGTATTAGGGTTTTTACACTATTTCTACTTTGTTTAGGGCACTCCCCCCCCCCCCATTGGAGTAGCAGCGTGATGCCACTTGTCCCTGCTTCTAGTTTACTGAATCTTGTTGTCATGTAAACAACCCTTACTGTTTCCTGGCTGGCTTTATCTGATGTAGCGTAGTGATATGAAGTAAAGCAAATCAGTCTGTTTCCCAGGCAACCATTTATGTGCCCATACACAAGCAACGGCCCAATTCATCACCCATCAACATCCCCATCTGACTGTCTCCTTTATTCCCCTGTGTTTTCTGTTGATTGATCTGAGGTGCTTGATTTGAAACGTGGTTGATGTGTGATTACAGCTTTCTTAAACTCCTTTGTAAGGGAATTCAGTACAACCATCCTTCCTGTCAGTCTTTTCTTCATGACATCTCTCTGTGGCTGTACTAGATTAGATGGAGAGCACCAGCCAACTGACTGACTCAGAGGCTGTGTCATCAAGGGAGTCTACAGGTCCCCGATTACTGTCATCCTCCTCTGCTCATCATCCCTCACTGACTGGCATGAAAGTGCCCCGATGCTGGAGCCCCTTTCTGTCAATTTCTAGTCTAAATCTAATCGGCTCGTGCTCTTTGGTGCTGCTGGACCGCTGGCCTCTTAGTATTCCATTTCAGGGCCGTCCAGTAAAGAATAAATGACTCACCTCAACTTAATACTCATAAACTGGATACTGGAATGAGTCATGAGTGACCGTTTCTGCTGTAAGTGAAAAGTAAAATGGTCTTAAGTGTTTGGAGTCTGCTCTTCAACATGTCTGTTGTTTGACCTCAGGTGACCCCAGTCTGAGAGGAGGCAATGGGATTCCGCCACGCTGTGTGTTCCTGGAGGAGATGGCCGCAGAGATGGACGGGCAAGACTGGCTGGATATGGACAACATCGAGCAGGTACAATAGGATTGGACTTTGGGAATGGTGGTAGCGAACTGTTCGCTGGTCAGCTCAGTTGACCTCTATGCCATAAGATTCGCATACGGTATACAGTACTGTGTCCTCTTCTCATGACGATTTCCTCGCTGGCTTGTATTTTCAGTGGACTAGGTCTATTATATATACACAGTTCATCGTCTACTCTAAGAAGATGGTATAGTGAAAAATACATAGCGTACAATGTTCATAGGAACGTTATGATCCACAGGGAGCAGAGGTCAGTAAATAAGTACATAATGTTCATAGCACAGAATGTTGGCTATGTTTGACTATTTTTTTTATTTTTTTATCCTGTATTAGGCACTCTTCAACAGATTACTGATGCTGGAGCCAGGGAACCACCTCATCTACATGACCTCGTGTAATGCTGTGAATCTCTCTGCTGACCGAGACGCTGGGGACAAGTGCGCCATACCGTTCCTCTACGCCTGCTACCAGAGAGCCAAGGAAGAGGTGGGGTCACATACACAGCACTCACTCTCATTCCCAATTTCTTCCTCCACGAATTGCCAGCCAGAATTCAGTCAGGAAAAGTGTGCTGTAACAGGCATACACAGTGTACAAAACATTAGGAACACCTGATCTTTCCATGACAGACTTGCCAGGGTAATCCAGGTGAAAGAAGGCATGATCCCTTATTGATGTCACTTGTCAAATCCACTTCAATCAGTGTAGATGGGGCCTCCCGGGTGGAACGGTGGTCTAAGGGATCATCATCAGTGGTCTGAGGGATCATAGCTTTCACCTGGATTCCCCTGGCAAGTCCGTCATGGAAAGAGCACTGTGTATGTTGTGCCACCAGAGATTCTGGGTTCAAGCCCAGGCTCTGTCGTAGCCGGCCGTGACCGGGAGGCCCATGGGGCGGCACACAATTGGCCCAGCGTCGTCCGGGTTAGGGAGGGTTTGGCCGGCAGGGATATCCTTGTCTCATCTCGCACTAGCGACTCCTGTGGCGGGCCGGGCGCAGTGCACGCTGACCAGGTCGCCAGGTGTACAGTGTTTCCTCTGACACATTGGTGCGGCTGGCTTCCGGGTTGTATGTGCATTGTGTCAAGAAGCAGTGCGGTTGGGTTGTGTTTCGGAGGACGCATGGCTCTCGACCTTCGCCTCTCCTGAGTCCGTATGGGAGTTGCAGTGATGAGACAAGACTGTAACTACTACCAATTGGATACCACGAAATTGGGGAGAAAAAAAGGGTCAAATAAAAAAATCAGTGTAGATGAAGCGGAGAAGACAGGTTAAAGAAGGATTTTTAAGCCTTGATACAATTGAGACATGGACATGCGGCATTCAGAGGGTGAATGGGCAAGACAAAAGATTTAAGTGCTTTTGAACGGGATATGGTAGAAAGTGCCCTTAATGTTTTCTACACTCAGTGCCTAAACCATGGTGTATAGGACAATGTCAAATGAAAATATCAGAGCCTGCTCAGTTCTGTTTGCCACAATAGTGTGAAAAGGTAAATCGTTTTACTGAACATAATGAATGACCTGTCTAAGGATAAATCTGCTTTTTATTTCTAGATCATTTCAGTCTGCATATAGGCAAAATAAAGCATGTTTAGTTTGTGCTCCATCGCTGACAATGATGTGACAAATTCCTAACCTCCCTGCTCCCTCCTGACATTACACACCCCCAGGTCACCAAAGTACCGGAGAAGCTGCTGTCGTATGCGGTGCGCTGTAAGAACCTGGCGGTGTCCAACACGCGCACAGTCCTGCTCACCCCCGAGATCTACATCAGCCAGAACGTGTATGAGCAGCTACTGGATTTGCTGCTGGAGGGAGTCGGCGGAGCCCGTGAGTCCATTCAATTATTAAAACAGCCCAACTGTCTGAGGATCCCTCTTCTGTTCTATCTCAGTAGCCAAAGAAAATGGTGTTGTCTGCTGCTCAGGTATCGACTGTTGAGGCCTCCCAAGACAGGATGTGCTGTAACTTAGGCTAGTTTGCCCCTGCTGATGAAATAACTGTTTTTTACTGCTTTGAACTTGTCGATCTGCATTTATGAGAGTACAATATCCTCACTTTGCTATGTGTTGTTGTTGTGTGGTTTGTGTCCAGAAAATGGTGGGAAAGAGGCCTGTACAATTCAGAGAATATACTTTACTGATCTGTTAAGTTATTTTTCCTAATATACAGTACCAGTCAAAAGTTCGGACAGCTACTCATTCCAGGGATTTTCTTTATTTTTACTACTTTCTACATTGTACAATAATAGTGAAGACATCAAAACTATGAAATAACACACATGGAATCATGTAGAAACCAAAAAAGTTTGAGATTCTTCAAACTAGCCACCCTTTGCCTTGATGACAGCTTTGCACACACTTGGCATTCTCTCAACCAGCTTCATGAGGTAGTCACCTGGAATGCATTTCAATTAACTGGTGTGCCTTCTTAAAAGTTTACTTGTGGGATTTCTTTCTTTAATGCGTTTGAGCCAATCTGTTGTGTTGTGACAAGGTAGGTAGGTATACAGAAGATAGCCCTATATTATGGCAAGAACAGCTCAAACAAGCAAAAACAAACGACAGTCCATTACTTTAAGACATGAAGGTCAGTCAATATGGAACATTTCAAGAACTTTGAAAGTTTATTCAAGCGTAGTTGCAAAAACCCTCAAATGCCATGATGAAACTGGCTCTCATGAGGACCGCCACAGGAATGGAAGTCCCAGAGTTATCTCTGTTGTAGAGGATAAGTTCATTAGTTACCAGCCTCAGAAATTGCAGCCCAAATAAATGCTTAACAGAGTTCAAGTAACAGACGCATCTCAACATCAACTGTTTGAATCAGGAGACTTAGAGGAGACTGTGTGAATCAGGCCTTCATGGTCAAATTGCTGCAACAAAACCATTACTAAAGGACACCAATAATAATAAGAAGAGACTTGCTTGGGCCAAGAAACATGAACAATGGACATTAGACCAGTGGAAATCTGTCCTTTGGTCTGATGAGTCCAAATGTGAGATTTTTGGTTCCAACTGCCGTATCTTTGTAGGACGCAGAGTAAGTGAACGGATGATCTCTGCATGTGTGATTCCCACCGTGAGGCATGGATGAGGAGGTGTGATGGTGTGGCGGTGCTTTGCTGGTGACACTCTGTGATTTTTATTTTATTCAAGGCACACTTAACCAGCATGGCTACCATAGCATTCTGCAGCGATAAGCCATCCCGCCTGGTTTGCGCTTAGTGGGAATATAATTTGTCTTTCAACAGGACAATGGCCCAACATACCTCAGGCTATGTAAGGGCTATTTGACCAAGAGGGAGGATGATGGAGTGCTGCGTCAGATGACCTGGCCTTCACAATCACCCGACCTCAACCCAATTGAGATGGTTTGGGATGAGTTGGACTGCAGAATGAAGGAAAAGCAGTCAACAAGTGCTCAGCATATGTGGGAACTCCTTCAAGAGTTGGAAAAGCATTCCAGGTGAAGCTGGTTGAGAGAATGCCAAGAGTGTGCAAAGCTGTAATCAAGGCAAAGGGTGGCTACTTTGAAGAATCTCAAATTTAAAATAGATTTAGATTTGTTTAACTTTTTTGGGGGTTACTACATGATTCCATATGTGTTATTCCATAGTTTCGATGTCTTCACTATTATTCTACAATGTAGAAAATAGTAAAAAATAAAGAAAAACCCTATAATGAGTAGGTCTGTCCAAACATTTGACTGGTACTGTATACCTAAACCCTTTTATGAGCCAGGAAAATCCCTGTACATGTATGGTTCTGTAAAGTACAGTATATTCTCTGCATTAAACAGGCCTATTATACAGGGTTTTTACTTTTCTATACCTATGCCCCTTTTTGAGCCAAGAAGTACCCTGACATGAAGTGTGGTTTCTGTTGTGCGTTGCAGAGCTGGAGGAGGTGGTGGAGTTCGTGGAGGAGGTGATCGCTGGCCTGTTGGCTGACCAGGAGGTGCGCACCTTCAGCGAGGTGATCGGGCCTGTGCTCGATATCTTCCAAGGCCGTGTGAAAGACTTGGATCTCTGCCAGCTGCTACTCTTCTCCTACCTGGACCTGCTCCTCTACTTCAGCCGGCAAAAAGATATCGCTATGGTCAGGGGCCGTAATGCATTGTCATCACTCCTCTGGACTGTTTTCTACAACCCTGATTATATTCTATGCTGTTCTATTTATAACATGATTATTATTATTTTAACAACTGCATTCATATGTCTACGATGGACAGCCTTTATCTCAAAAGTAGTTTACTCTTTGCTAATATAATATACTTCAAATTGTCTTCCTCCAGGTATTGGTGGAGCACATCCAACCCAAAGATCCCAACAATGGGCTTCAGTATCAGAAGACCCTCCTTGGCACTGTGTTGAGTATCTCTTGCCTGCTGAAGACCCCGGGGGTGGTGGAGGGTCACAGCTTCTTCCTCAACCCGTCACGCTCCAGTCCACAGGAAATGAAGGTCCAGGAATCCAACATACACCAGGTAAGGGCTCGTGAAATAGAGGCTTTGGTCAAAAGTATTGCCCTATATAGAGAATAGGGTACTATTTGGGATGGACCCCTAACCTTATCATCTTCTGTGTCTCCAAAACTCCACTTAGGCCTACATACAGCATACTGAGTCAGACAGATTCTAAGGGTCAGACACTAGCTTAGTCTAAGCTTATGTTTGAGTCACTCTCACTCAGATATCATGTGAACATGACATAAGTCCTGGCAAAATGTGTAGAATTGTAGGAAATTAGCTTTAAACTGAAAAAATAAATACAAAATCACCTCATAGCAAAATGTGCAGAATTTGAGGATATTACCTTCGAAACGGCAATATTTTCTCTCCACCCCATGGCAAAATGAGTATAATTGCATGAAATTACTTTTAAAACTGCAAAATGTTCTGTACACCCCATGCCAAAATGTGGAGAATTGCTGAAAGTTTTACTTTAACAATGCATAAACAATTATCCACTGCCAAGAGGGCGGGCACTAAAATGTTTTGTTTCTCCCCGAAAGGCTAGAGGCGCTTCTGCCTGATGAGCTTCCCCGAAATTTACCGGAACTTTCCAACACCTTTCCCATATTTAAATATTTTTGGGCTACCCAACCAAATTAACATAGAAATGTAAGTTATAGATCTGTCATTCTCATTGAAAGCAAGTCTAAGAAGCGGTATATATGTTCTATGTGCACTATTTTTATGCTTCCCGGTCTTAAATTTCATTTTTGCGTCTTTTAATTTTGGTTTTGTGCACCAGCTGAAAATTCAATATTTTGGATTATGCAAAATGTATTTCATAGCATTCATAGCGTTTTCATAGCAATTTTAGCAACCAGTAAATGGCGTAGTGATTTCTGCGTAGTGCATATTTAATATGCATCTTTAATACTGGTAATCAGAATGTGTTGTTTGGTGTCAAGTTATATGGCTACAATTTGAGTAATTTTTTAAGTGTGATTTTATGATCGCTTACTACAACACAAGTCAATTGTTTGCTTCAAGCTATCTCTAGTAGAACCCATGTCCTCAATACCCAGACTAGCTGCAAGGTGCTAGAGTGGAGACCATAAAACACAGCATTAGCATGACAGAAATATCTTACTGTTCGTTAAGTAAATAATTGTTACATAGCCAACAAATAAGGTGAATACATCATTTTTCCCTCACAGTCATTTTTAAGTTTGATTTTATGATTGCTTACTACGAAGATGTTGTTTAAAGACCCCCAAAAAACTATTGTTTACCTTTTTTTATATTTCTAAATCATGTCTATTTCTTCGGCCCCGGCCCCACTTACTCAGATTATATTTTGGCCCACCAAGCCCAAAAGTTTGAGCACCCCTGTTTTAAACAGCATTTTGATCAGTTTCAGACAAAAACAGGGTATCATAGTATTCAGCGGTATTTAAAAAATAAAATAATAATAAAAAAAATCTGAATTGAACAAGAAATGGTATGCTGAAATGATCCACTGACAACATAACATGGGGCTTTGTCCGGAGAGTTCACCACAAGATCTTATAAACACACCAGTAGAACAACAAGTGTAGGTTACAGCGTTGTTAAGTGATTACCTCCCGTCCAGAGTATGTGAGTGGGGAGGTTCCAACCAACTCAATGCACCAATTACACAGCTCTACCCGGGGAAGTCCCATTTAGTTCTCTTATAGTTCTATTTTCATGATTTAGCTTATTCATCATTAAGTTTGCGTCGTTCATGTGACCGACCAATACCTCACAAGGCTTCTTCTCTCTAAGCTGAGGCCTTGAAACTGAGATATCCCTTTCTCAAAACAAGGTTCTGGGTGTACTGCCAAATTTCAGATACTGATAGTGAAGATTTATTCAATCAGTCACTTGCATGAACACAGAAATTGGTTATTAGAAAAGCACAAACATAAACATGTCCATCACATTCCATCCTCTTATCACTTGTGTGATAAGTCATTCCATTTTAAGGTAAGCATTAGATTTTAGCTTCTATATCATATTTCTATTAAAATAAGGGAAATCAACACATAAAACCAGACACTTCATTTCAAACGCTTCATTCTGGGTTATACTTGTAAAACCATGGCTGTAGAATGTTTTTACTTAAGACCTTCGCTTCATACAGTTACACAAATGCTTCATTACACAATTTAATTGATTGATTCTGGCAATGACATTTCAGCTGGAGCTTTTGTTGCGTGTTAATTACAGATCTGTATCTCAATGCATTTCTAGTATAAAGTACTATACATTTCACAGTGTGCAGACCTCCACAGTCAGTCTGATACCCCAAATAAACAATTTTGGAAGAGCCTAAATTCTTCGAGAGAAGACAGACCAGAACAACAGTTTAGTTTAGGGCATTTCTGATTCAGGAAATCCATACAAATTATTTACTGTATGACTGTCAAATTATTCACTGATTTCTAAGACAAATGCCAAAGAGAATACCAACGCTCAGTTGAAACCATTTTTTATACACCCCTATCATCTTGGCGATCTCACCGCAGAGTTACAGGGTCAGGGAGTCAGAGGGCGTATCCTTAGGGAGAAATCCCGCCCATCCATCAGACCCAGTCTGGTGAGATTTGTTATTGAAGCAAGACAAAAACAAAGAAAACGACAAAACAGCAATACATTTCTTCATATAAAACTAGAGGTGGGGAAAACTTCAATCCATTTGAAGTAACTGTCACCATTACCAACATTATATTTTTCCTTTTATAGGCAGGCATGTGAACAAAATCCATTTGCATATTTACCAAAGGGCCCTGGGGGACTGGTAATTCCCCCTTTGAAACACATGACTAATCGTGATTCATGCATCACAAAAAAAAGCACTGCCTGTTAATTCAAAATAACAAATCAAATTAGAATTACGACCCTTGATGACTCCATCTTAACTTAATTGTATCCCATAAGGTAATGGTAAAATAGACTAGAGACAGGTGTCCCTCATTCAGGGGCAGCTCTCTCTCTGTCTCTTGTTCCGAATCACACATATGACTGTTAATAAATTATACCCTTCTTCCTAATTATCTAGTGTTTACATAGCCAATTTAAATCTCACCCAATGTCTCAAGTCTTTCTAGTGAGGGTGATCAGGCCTCACCAGAAAGTAAGATCAGAGGTCAGGCAGCCCTATTAAGTGTGTTTGTTTCCCTGTAAATCAGACATTATTTAAAGATAATTCAAACATTTTGTGTATCAGGTTTACATTGGGGTTTTCAGTGCATTTGTTATCAAGATCATTTATATGTGTGCAACCAAAACTCTGACATTAGAAACTTCAGAAATGTTCATTTGTGTACCCTTTAAGTTGCATCATTTCTAACCCGTGAAAAATCTACGAAAACCGAAATAAAGAGACCCCACACAATAAATCAAACAAGCGTATTAACCGCTAACAAATATTCATTAACAGGTGGGTTGTGTGTGGGTGCTGGCGTATGTGTGGTAAAAATTGTAGGGTAAAAACAAACAAAATGGCCAGACCTTACCCATCAAGCTGAATAGGTACCTTCTAAAGTAAGCAATCCTAGAACCCCTCTCTTGTAATCAATGTTATTTTGACCTGGTGCATTGACATACAGTTCTGTACGAACTGTCCCTGGGACATAAACTAGTCAAAAGATGAAACCTGTTGTTTAACAAATCTGCTAGTACCTTCAAAAAGTTGGGCCTGGTTTATGAGCTCAATATTCGGTACTAAAAACATTTACCTGGATTTACTTCATTCTGAACACAGTTCCACGTAATGGAAACAGATATTTGTTTAAGAGGACATTACCTTCTTTTTAAAAACACTGGTGCTACCCAAACTATAGAATTTAGAAATTGTAAAAAAAATGTCTTATTCAATTATTCATACCTCTGTCCCAAATGTCCACACTGTGTCTCTTACAGCCTGTTTGAGTTCAGTGTGTACTGGCGGCTATCTATTGTTCCACAGGATGCTTATCTCTAGCCCAAACACCAGATAGCAGCCACTAAATTAATATCAGTCCCAATGCTCAATCCCTCCATTTGTCATGTGACCTTGTATTGAAACATTTACTTCAAATTACTAAGATATTGCATTATCAGAGTGCTATCTGAAAGCCAATTACCATTCACTTTGTTACTTTCACTAGTCTCCATATCTATTTCCTTCAAATAGGACTCCCTTCTTCCCAATTGGAAGACCTTCTCAATATATTACTACTAATACACATGGATCACTCTCAAACCAAGTTCTGCTTTTCCCCCTATTGCAAGGTTTTAAACAAAACAAAACAAACATGATATATTTCTCCATATTGGAAGGCATTGTTTTAAATTGTCTACCCTAATGATGTTACTCTATTTGTATTACCAATCTCTGTTGGATATTCACTTTCTACTTCATACTTATTAAATGTCTTATTTTAAGATTCATACAGTTGAAGTCGGGAAGTTTACATACACCTTTGCCAAAAACATGAAAACTCAGTTTTTCACAATTCCTGACATTTAATCAGAGTAAAAATTATCTTGTCTTTGGTCAGTTAGGATCACCACTTTATTTTA
Source organism: Oncorhynchus tshawytscha (assembly GCF_018296145.1). Taxonomy (NCBI): domain Eukaryota; kingdom Metazoa; phylum Chordata; class Actinopteri; order Salmoniformes; family Salmonidae; genus Oncorhynchus; species Oncorhynchus tshawytscha. The sequence continues at coordinate 18,890,486 of NC_056442.1, read as the reverse complement.
AGAATTTGAAATGTCAGAATAATAGTAGAGAATTATTTATATGATCTTTTATTTCTTTCATCACATTCCCAGTGGGTCAGAAGTTTACATACACTCAATTAGTATTTGGTAGCATTGCTTTTAAATTATTTAACTTGGGTCAAACGTTTTGGGTAGCCTTCCACAAGCTTCCCACAATAAGTTGGGGGAATTGTGGCCCATTCCCCCTGACAGAGCAGGTGTAACTGAGTCAGGTTTGTAGGCCTCCTTGCTCGCACACGTTTTTTCAGTTCTGCCCACAAATGTTCTATAGGATTGAGGTCAGGGCTTTAGGATGGCCACTCCAATACCTTGACTTTGTTGTCCGTAAGCCATTTTGCCACAACTTTGGAAGTATGATTGGGGTCATTATCCATTTGGAAGAACCATTTGCGACCAAGCTTTAACTTCCTGACTTGATGTCTTGAGATGTTGCTTCAATAGATCCACATCATTTTCCATCCTCATGGTGCCATCTATTTTGTGAAGTGCACCAGTCCCTCCTGCAGCAAAGCTCCCCCACAACATGACACTGCCACCCCAGTGCTTCACGGTTGGGATGGTGTTCTTCTGCTTGCAAGCCTCCCCCTTTTTCCTCCAAACATAACGATGGTCACTATGTCCAAACAGTTCTATTTTTGTTTCATCAGACCAGAGGACATTTCTCCAAAAAGTACGATCTTGTCCCCATGTGCAGTTGCAAACTGTAGTCTGGCTTTTTTATGGCGGTTTTGGAGCTTCTTCCTTCCTGAGCGGCCTTTCAGTTTTTTTAAATTTCACCTTTATTTAGGTTATGTCAATATGGGACTCGTTTTACTGTTGATATAGATGCTTTTGTACCTGTTTCCTCCGGCATCTTCACAAGGTCTTTTGTTGTTGTTCTGGGATTGATTTGCACTTTTCGCATCAAAGTACGTTCATCTCTAGGAGACAGAACACGTCTCCTTCCTGAGGGGTATGACGGCTGCGTGGTCCCATGGTGTTTATACTTACGTACTATTGTTTGTACAGATGTATGTGGTTCCTTTAGGCATTTGGAAATTGTTCCCAAGGATGAACCAGACTTGTGGAGGTCTACAATTTTTTTTCTGAGGTCTTGGCTGATTTATTTTAATTTCCCTATGATGTCAATAAAAGAGACTCTGAGTTTGAAGGTAGGTGTTGAAATACATCCACAGGTACACCTCCAATTGACTCAAATGATGTCAATTAGCCTATCAGAAGCTTCCATGACATCATTTTCTGTAATTTCCCAAGCTGTTTAAAGGCACAGTCAACTTAGTGTATGTAAACTTCTGACCCACTGGAATTGTAATACAAGTGAGTTATGTACGTGAAATTATCTGTCTGTAAACAATTATTGAAAAATGACTTGTGTCATGTGTAACAGTACTCGTCTTGCGTTGTGTACAATCAATCATCGACACGGAACTCCAACATGTAGCACCAGTCATGTAGCTTTATTCTGTTAGGAATGGCACAAAATTGCACGTCATGCAATGCACGTCTCACCATCCAACTCTGCACTCACGCACGCTGGTTTGGTGCTTGTTCACTGGGCTAGTTACCAAAATAATACAATTACAATATAATATCTTTAACAATGTACCTGTTAGGAATGGCACAAAATTGCATGTCATGCAATGCACGTCTCACCATCCAACTCTGCACTCACGCACTGTACAAAATATATGAACCTCCCCCCACCAGACACAGTAAGTTGCTAGCTAGTACTGGCGGGAATTCTTTACAACAAAATGCACAACAAATATTCTCCAAAAACCGCTGCATCTTATGTGTGATGTTCGAATAACATTTACAAACAATTTGATATAAATTGTACATTCAAATCATCACTTGGGAGTATAAAAATCACTTTTGATGTACAGTGCTTTGCAACCAACAACTTACCGCTGGTTTGGTGCTTGTTCACTGGGACGATTCTAACTGGAACATCCCCCCTCGTAAGCAAGCTACGCAAACCAGCCAATAAGATGCCATGTTGAGTAGGTGAAGGCAAGACAAACTCAAACCAAAAACCCATTGGCTTAACAATAAAGTGGCAAGGGGAATCACCAATATAACCCTGTTACACATGCACATACTAGATGTCCTAACCGACTTGCCAAAACTCTAGTTTGTTAACAAGAAATTTGTGGAGTGGTTGAAAAAAAAAAGAGTTTTAATGAATCCAACCTAAGTGTATGTAAACTTCCGACTTCAACTGTATGTAATGCTTTGGAGGGATCAATGTGTGTTAACTGGTCTAGCACTGTCTACCAGTCCCCTGTAGATGGCATGCCCTGTCCATAATAAGTCTAGCACCTTAGACAGCATAGACAGGGAAGCAGATGCAGTTTCCATTTTGCTTTCTCACAAATTGGTTTTGAACATCATAATTTGGGATATCAACTTAAACTCCATCGTAAAGTAAATTGTAGCCTTAAGTTTAGTTGTTCAACATTCATTGGTTCTATTTATAGTTGTAATGGTTAGGGGTAAGTCAAGTCCCGTACCTTTACCAAAAGTGGATAAATGCCAATCTTTGTCTGAGACTCTATTTCCCAGACTCCTTAGATAGTCATACAATGCCTTAACATTATCTTTATCTAATGATCCATAAAGAGACCACTCTGAACATTTGTCAGAATACTTTTTACACCACTTACAGTGGGGCAAAAAAGTATTTAGTCAGCCACCAATTGTGCAAGTTCTCCCACTTAAAAAGATGAGAGAGGCCTGTAATTTTCATCATAGGTACACTTCAACTATGACAGACAAAATTAGATCACATTGTAGGATTTTTAATGGATTTATTTGCAAATTATGGTGGAGAATAAGTATTTGGTCACCTACAAACAAGCAAGATTTCTGTCTCTCACAGACCTGTAACTTCTTCTTTAAGAGGCTCCTCTGTCCTCCACTCGTTACCTGTATTAATGGCACCTGTTTGAACTTGTTATCAGTATAAAAGACACCTGTCCACAACCTCAAACAGTCACACTCCAAACTCCACTATGGCCAAGACCAAAGAGCTGTCAAAGGACACCAGAAACAAAATTGTAGACCTGCACCAGGCTGGGAAGACTGAATCCGCAATAGGTAAGCAGCTTGGTTTGAAGAAATCAACTGTGGGAGCAATTATTAGGAAATGGAAGACATACAAGACCACTGATAATCTCCCTCGATCTGGGGCTCCACGCAAGATCTCACCCCGTGGGGTCAAAATGATCACAAGAGCGGTGAGCAAAAATCCCAGAACCACACAGGGGGACCTAGTGAATGACCTGCAGAGAGCTGGGACCAAAGTAACAAAGCCTACCATCAGTAACACACTACGCCACCAGGGACTCAAATCCTGCAGTGCCAGACGTGTCCCCCTGCTTAAGCCAGTACATGTCCAGGCCCGTCTGATCCAGAAGAAGATTGGGAGAATGTCATATGGTCAGATGAAATCAAAATATAACTTTTTGTTAAAAACTCAACTCATCGTGTTTGGAGGACAACGAATGCTGAGTTGCATCCAAAGAACACCTTACCTACTGTGAAGCATGGGGGTGGAAACATCATGCTTTGGGGCTGTTTTTCTGCAAAGGGACCAGGACGACTGATCCGTGTAAAGGAAAGAATGAATGGGGCAATGTATCGTGAGATTTTGAGTGAAAACCTCCTTCCATCAGCAAGGGCATTGAAGATGAAACGTGGCTGGGTCTTTCAGCATGACAATGATCCCAAACACACCGCCCGGGCAACGAAGGAGTGGCTTCGTAAGAAGCATTTCAAGGTCCTGGAGTGGCCTAGCCAGTCTCCAGATCTCAACCCCATAGAAAATCTTTGGAGGGAGTTGAATGTCCGTGTTGCCCAGCAACAGCCCCAAAACATCACTGCTCTAGAGGAGATCTGCATGGAGGAATGGGCCAAAATACCAGCAACAGTGTGTGAAAACCTTGTGAAGACTTACAGAAAACGTTTGACCTCTGTCATTGCCAACAAAGGGTATATAACAAAGTATTGAGATAAACTTTAGTTATTGACCAAATACTTATTTTCCACCATAATTTGCAAATAAATTCATTAAAAGTCCTACAATGTGATTTTCTGGATTTTTTTTCTAATTTTCTCTGTCATAGTTTAAGTGTACCTATGATGAAAATTACAGGCCACTCATCTTTTTAAGTGGGAGAACATGCACAATTGGTGGCTGACGAAATACTTTTTTGCCCCACTGTACGTACATCTATGTGTGGGTGTGCAAGTTGTATATTATTATTTTTTTCCTGTTCATCAGATCTCTTGTAACCCATTATAATCAATATTATGTTACTTTATCTCTAGTAACCCATTATACATTTGTGTTACATCACAGATTACTCTTCTACACCAGTGTTCTATACATACAGAGGTTTAAATATTCACTCTAGTGTACTATTTGACAGCAAATTGGAATAGTACTCTTTCATATTTCCATACAGAATCTCTATATAAAGTTATAAATCTTTGGTTATTCACATCCACAGCAACTATCACAGCACAGCAGCCCGAGAGGTACACATCTCTTTCATATCGAGGAAATCAGTGTCCGGGGGCTGTTATCCTCTCAATTTTTTTAGATCGATGGGCCGGTGGTGGACAGAACCCCTAGATAACGTTATGGATCTAAAAACTCAGCTCACACAACTGGTTGGGGTATTCATTCTTTTCGTTATTTAACTATAGTTAGGTATTCACATCAACACCACTCCATGTGCATCCTATGCACCATATGTATCTATACATATAAAACAACACCCCGTGCTTAATAACACTTGTGCTATTATTAGTAGTCCCAGACTCAATCAGCTTATTATCCAAATTTAAATCTTAATAGTAGTAATTTCAATCAATTTATTATCCAAATTTCAATCAGCTTAATATGTAATTTCTCATATCGCACAACGATTCTCTGTCGTTACTTCCTATGCACCATATGTATCTACACTATACATATAGAATAGCACCTTGTGCTATTATCAGTGGCTGCAGACCACGTAGACACTTATGCCTACAGACAGCTGTCAGCGGGGCATGGTACCGTTACTTGCCCTCACTCTAGTCTTCTGTCTTATGTATCATTGCCACGGTTCCTCTATAGTTTCTGCAGTCCCCATAGTCTCTTAAATATCTTAGTCCCTGAGCATCCATAGTCCCTATAGCATCACAGTCCCAATAACATCCATAGTATCTATGGTCCGTATAGCATCATAGTCCCTACAGCATCTATAGTCCCTCAGCATCCATAGTATCAATAGTTTATATAATCATAAATGCTATGGTCTCTATAGACTCTATAGTCTTGCCGCATAAACAGAATAACACACTCAGTAACTCCACACTCACATAACTTTCACATCCACTACAGGCTATTACTTGACCTAGGATTAGTGGTACCCTCTCCTCCTTCATTTTAGTTTTTTTGCAAAAAAGAATGTTGCCCCCTTTCTCTTCCCAATTTTTGCGATATCCAATTGCTATCCAGTTACGATCTTGTCTCAATGCTGCAACTCCCCAACGGGCTCGCAAGAGGCGAAGGTTGAGTCATGCGTCCTCTGAAACATGCATCTCCTCTTAACACCTGCCCGTTTAACTCAGAAGCCAGCTGCACCAATGTGCCGGAGGAAACACCATTCAACTGACAACCTGAAGTCAGCCTGCAGGCGCCCGGCCCGCCATGAGTCACTAGAGTGCGATGAGCCAAGTAATGCCCCCCCCGGCTAAACCCTCTACTAACGAGTATGATGCTGGGCCAATTGTGCTCCGACCTATGCTCCACCGGTTTTCCTCGCACACCCCCCACTGGAAAGCTCCGCAGGCAGAAGCAATCATACAGTTCGTGACGCCAATTCAATCTCTTAAAAGTTTAGTTAATTTTTGTTCTATTATCTATCTATATCCATCATTTATTTTGGCTCAATAAGTCTGGCATATTCCCACTTTCAAGGAGCTTTCCATTTTGATAGGGTTATTTTGCCTAAAAACCTTTAGGCCTACCTAATAGAAGAGGAAAAACAACAACTCCATCTCATCCACAGCCTGGCAAGAGTGGCCAAAAGGGTGTTTAGCATCCCCAGTGGCTCTGCAGGTGTGGAGCGGGTATTCTCTGCTGCTGGTCTGCTCTCCAGGCACCATCGCATGAGCCTGAAGCCACAGACTGGCCAAACTCATGTTTGTTAATTAATTACACTGAGCCTAAAAAGGCATTTTTCATCTAATTTGTATTTCATTCGAGAGAAGTCAGAGCCGATATGCACAATTTATAGACTATAATGATTTAATACAGCAAATGTTTAAATGTTGAGAGCTTCATGTCCCTACCAGGCTATGGTGTCGTACTCGCAAATGCTTCACAATATATTTCTTTGTAGGCTATAGCCTTGAAATAATATAGCCTAAATAATTCATTTTCGTTCCTTCTTAAGCTCCCTGTCTGGATCCTGACCTATTTATAGTTTTATCTGCTGTTTAATATGACAGGTAGCCTATTTGAAATGGTGAGCGCTTCTAAATTACTTGTCATTCAAATCATATGGTTTGGTTTCAATACTTCAAAACCAAATGGTAGATCCAGATAGTCACAAAATTAGATGGGTGTTGGTTAAATTGTGATTTTAATGAATGGAGCGAAATTGGAGCAGCAGCGAGCGCGGAGCGGTTTTTAGCGAAGTGGTTGAAAATGACATGGAGAGCAGGAGCTTGCGCACCGCTCCATGAGTAATGAGCGGGATTTCCGACCACTCAACTTCGCTCTCATACTCTGCTCTCCTTTCCTCCCAGTTCATGGACCAGTTTCATGACAAGCTGCACCAGCTCCTGAAGAACCTGCTGCAGCAGTCAGGTGAGACGCGCCATCTGCTGCTCTCCTGGCTGGGTGGCTGCCTGCAGGCCAATGCCGGGCGCGCCAAGATCTGGGCCAACCAGATGCCCGAGATCTTCTTCCAGATGTATGCCTCAGATGCCTTCTTCCTCAACCTGGGCGCCGCGCTGCTCAAGCTGTGCCAGCCCTTCTGCCGGCCGCGCTCGCCCAAGCTGCTCACCTTCAACCCCACCTACTGCGCCCTCAAGGAGCTCAGCGAGGAGGAGCGGCGCAACCGCAACGTGCATGCCAGAGGTGTGTGTGTATATGCGTGCATGCGTGTCTGGGTCATTGGATATCCTTTTTACATAATAAAATCTATATTTTATTAGGTCTGGACAAAGAGACGTGTCTCGTCCCCCTTCCCCCCCAGCAGTCGGTGGAGTACGCCCAGTCATACAGCCTCCTCACTGAGAACCTCATCCTCACCCAGATGACCCTGCACCTAGGCTTCCACAGGTAACTAACTGGCCCTGTTCAGAAGGGTGCAACATTCAGATATAATGCAAATTATAGGATAGATATGATTGTCTTTCAAGTAGAATAGGGAATCATGTCAGGTCCATTCTCATAGTGTAATCCTTCATAACAGCTGAGCCATGTGTACTGTATCTAATGTTGTGAACTGGACCTTGACAGATTTCAGTTGTTCGCTCTAACATATGGTTATTAAAGTTGTATTGTGTCTTCTCCTTGCCTCTCCCTAGACTCCACGAGCAGATGGTGAAGATGAACCAGTCGCTCCACCGGCTGCAGGGTACGTGGCGGGAGGCCCAGCTCACGGGCGGCCCGGCGGCCGAGCAGCTCCGCGAGCAGTTCGAGCGCCTCATGACGGTCTACCTGTCGACCAAGGCAGCAGCCACCCAGCCGGGCATGCTGCAGTGCTGCCTCAACCTGCAGGCATCCAGCGCCACACTCCTGGTTCAACTGGGCCTCAGCAACCAGGGGCCCGAGCACGCCCAGCTCTCCTTCCCCCTGCCGCCGCTACACAACAGCCTGCTCTGTCACATGCCAGGTAGCTACCCCTCCCTCCCTCTGTCATTTTACTTTTTTGATTTTATTTAGCTGGGCAACTTACAGTCAAGGCATTTAACTAAGGTAGGAAAGACAACCAAGTATCACAGTCATTGCAGGTAAAACTTTCCGTCAACCTTACTTACTTAGACCAATCGCCCCATGAGGAGCAAAGGCCATCAAGAACTCAACTTTTGGCAGTCATTTCAATGTTGACACCATATCTTCAGTCATTTGAAAGATGCTCTTATGCTGGCTTGCAGTCAGTGCGTACAATAGAGGTGCTAAATCAGTGGTTTTCAACCAGTGTGCCACTGCAGGGACTCTAAGGTGTGCCACAAATTTTTTCCTAATCTTGATAATTGTTTTGAACACTCACTTATAAACATGACCTGTGGAGTGGGCGCACCAGTGCCGCTCAGATAATACATTGAATGGCACATGGTTACATCTTTATCGTTGTTTCAAGTCCAGTTAGCTCAGGCTGTTGTTACATTTGTATCATTTGAGGGGCACACATCACGAGCAAAGTCATTTGTAGTATCATTTTACTTTACCTGTGAGAACCATTAGCACAGACAAGTCTGATTAGGCTTAGCTGTACAACAGCCGATGCCATAGAAAGAAACGGAACATGGCTTTGTGGCGGTGGTTGCACAAGTACAATGGAGAAAACCGCTTGTCTGTAGCGGCTGTTGACAGTGCTATAAAAGAGTTGTGAGAGAATAACACATATGTCAAGAGCAGAGGAGGCTGGTGGTAGTACCTATAGGAGGTTGGACTCATTGTAATTGCTGGAATGGAATTAATGGAAACATCTAACACATCAATCACATGGAAATGTTTGATTCCATTCCAGCCATTTAAAACGAGCCCGTCCTCCTATAGCCCCTCCCACCAGCCTCCTCTGGTGGAGAGTGTATTAAAAGGATGACTAGTAGGAGGGGTTGGTTATCACAAGGATTCTTGTACATCTGCAGAGTTCTTTGCGGAGAACTTGGGAGATTTCTTTGTCTTCCTCCGCCGCTTCGCCGACGAGGTCCTGGAGTCTTCTGCCGAGAGCTTGGAGCAGGTCCTCAACTTCATCACTGTGTTCATGGGAAACGTGGAGAGGTAGGGGAAAGAGAGGGAGATGCCTTGAGTTCATCCACGCACACATGCACAGTACCCGGCCACATGTTTACATCTCTGTGCATAATATCCATGTGTCCTGGTACACACAATGCCTTGAGGTCTGTTTATCTCAATTGTGGATCCCCATCGGCTGTTACCAAAGTCACTCTTCTGGATGTGATATTCCTAAGGGGTTTTATGTGTCTACCATTTGGACTCAGCTATGTTCCTATTGTGTTACCCTTTACCCATGTACCCAGGATGAAGAACCCTCATTTGCGGGCAAAGCTGGCAGAGGTTCTGGAGGCAGTGATGCCCCACATGGAGCCGGCATCGGCCGGCTCGGCCCAGCCAGTCATGTTCCAGCGCCAAAGGGTCTTCTGCTCCTACCGCCACGCCCCTCACCTGGCCGAGGCGCTCATCGCTGTGTTTGTGGACATTGAATTCACTGGTGGGTTTAGTGTGTGTGTGTGGCATATGTGTGTGTTTGTGTCTTGCACACATGTGTTTGTGCGTGCTAGCATCTAAACCTTTGTGATGAAGCTCAAGTGCATGCGTGATGTCACTTATGTTATTGACTTTTCTCCTCAGGTGATCCTCACCAGTTTGAACAGAAGTTCAACTACAGGAGACCTATGTATCCCATCCTCAAGTACATGTGGGGGAAGGAGAGCTACAGAGAGAGCATTAAGGCAAGCTCATTTCCCTTTTTCTTTCTTAGTTACTTAGATGGTACCACATGTGGAGTCGTCCTTATTGAAGACACACGGTATTGTTCTTCAGTTCTGCACCATTATGTACCAAAATGCTTATGTGGAATGTTGTTTACTTCAGAGTCTTGCTGTTTATGCTTCCGAGAACCTTGAAGCCATGAATCCTCCACTCTTCCTGCGGTATCTGAATCTCCTGATGAATGACGCCATCTTCCTACTCGACGAAGCTATACAGGTGAGAAACTGTCAGCGTTTAGCTCTCGTTTTATGAAAAGGACATTCCTGGTATTGACTTATAGCCATCTCAGTGGCGGCTGGTGCCACTTTAAATTGGAGGTCGGTTTTATTTTAATGGCTGGAATGGAGCCAACAAACGGTATTAAACACATTTCTATGTGTTTGATACCATTCTATTCATTCCATTCCGACCATTGCTATAAGTCGTCCTCACCTTACCAGCCTCTACTAATCCATCTTTTTTTGTGGGGGGCGGAGGCAAATAAAAGACTGTAAAAACACCAGCAAATCAGCTCCAATTTGTTTTCAATTTGGAAATCTGCTCAAAAATATTCGCACGCATACTAAAGAGATACTCGTACGCGAAGTTTTGAAATGCTTATGTTTTAGTCAAATATTATATATGTTTGGGCTTCTTGTGGTCAATTTGCCATCTGCAATTTGCCATCCGCTCAAGAAGAAATTGGCCCGCGATTGAATCTAGTTGATGTCCTCTAGTTTACAAGAAGATCCTACATTTCAACTGTGTCAGATGTTGTCACTACTTCTGTCTGGCCTGGTCCTTGTCGGTGGTAGTACCTGAGCAAGATCAAGCTACTACAGCTGGAGAAGGACCATGGCGAGTGGGAGGGCCTGGCTCCTGATGCCCTCAGAGAGAAGGAGTCCAGTCTGCAGATGTTGGGACAGCTGGCACGCTTCCATAACATCATGTCCAACGAGACCATCGGCACACTGGCTTTCCTCACATCAGGTTAGTTGGAGAAGGAGGATGAATGGATAGCAATGATTGGATAACGTCTCTACCTAGAGCTACACACACTATGGGTGTTTGTGTATTTTTGTTGATATCGTTGTCCAATTCATTGTTAGTGAATCCATAAGCAGAATTAATTAAGAGATTGCCCTGTTAAAGGTGAATGGCAATCATTTATATTTGATGGCATTGTGTTGAACAACTGACGATACAAACATTAGGAACACCTTTCTCATATTGAGTTGCATCCCCTTTTGTCCTTGGGAACAGCTTCAATTCATCAGGGCATGGACTCTACAAGGTGTCGAAAGCGTTCCATAGGGACGCTGGCCCATGTTGACTCCAATGCTTCCCACAGTTGTCAAGTTGGCTGGATGTCCTTTGGGTGGTGGACCATTCTTGATACACATGGGAAACTGTTGAGCATGAAAAACCCAGCTGCATTGCAGTTCTTGACACACTCAAACCTGTGCGCCTGGCACCTTCTACCATACCCCGTTCAAAGGCACTTAAATATTTTGTCTTGCCCATTCACCCTTTGAATGGCACACACACACAATCCATGTCTCAAGGTTTAAAGATCTTTCTTTACCCTGTCTCCTCCCCTTCATCTACACTGTTTGAAATGGATTTAACAAGTGGGATTATAGCTTCCACCTGGATTCACCTGGTTAGTCTGTCATGGAAAGAGCAGGTGTTTCTAATGTTTTGTACACTCAGTGTATATTAATATATTGAAACTCATACTCGCTTCTCCCTCTCCATGATATCCCAGAGATCAAGGGTATTTTTGTTCACCCTTTCATGGCCGAGAGGATCATCTCCATGCTCAACCACTTCCTGCAGCACCTGGTCGGACCCAAGATGGGCGCCCTGAAGGTGAAAGACTTCAGCGAGTTTGACTTCAAGCCCCAACAACTAGTTTCCGATATCTGCAACATCTACCTTAACCTGGGGTATGTTTCAAAACTGCAATATTTCAAGGCTAACACAAGGCTCAAGTAATTTGGGTTGAAATTCGCTTGTTTTTTCAATCTGTACTTCAGACCTGTATTCTGATAGTATTTGAAATCCTTCAAATACTTTGAGCGTCTGCCTGAAGTGCCAGGTGGGACGGGTTTGCATGTTTTGCATGGTTCCATCGGTACTATTGTGCCAGGCAAGCACAGTCAGGCAAAGCTAAATTAGTTTGTACACTTTGTTAAGTACCATTTGAATCCATGTGTGGCACATAAGGTGGCTATTTGGTTTTTAGTGATTCTAACAATGTCCGTTTTCTCTTTGGCAGTGATGAAGAGAATTTCTGTGCCACTGTCCCAAAAGACGGGCGCTCCTACTCTCCCACGCTCTTCTCTCAGACTGTCCGAGTCCTGAAGAAGATCAACAAGCCCGGAGAAGTTATTGTGGGTTTCGGTCTCCTTGCTGACAAAATAAAGGTTAGATCTGTAGTAGTATAAAATCATATTATACTGTACCACTATGCCCTCTCCATAGCATAACCCTAAATGAATAACTACTTCCTGTCTTAGTCTCATGCAGACCGACAGCTGCAGGATGAGGAAACATACGCGGACGCCCCGGACGAGTTCCTGGACCCCATTATGTCCACGCTGATGCTCGACCCTGTGCTGCTCCCCTCTTCCAATGTCACGGTCGATCGCTCGACTATAGCACGGCACTTACTCAGGTGAGTGATCCCTTAGGAGTAGCATGTCTACGTGCTGCTGGTTTATTCAGGGGCGGCAGGGTAGCCTAGTGGTTATAGTGTTGGTCTAGTAACCGGAAGGTTGCAAGTTCAAACCCCCGAGCTGACAAGGTACAAATCTGTCGTTCTGCCCCTGAACAGGCAGTTAACCCACTGTTCCTAGGCCGTCATTGAAAATAAGAATTTGTTCTTAACTGACTTGCCTAGTTAAATAAAGGTAAAGAAAATATATTTAAAAATTCCAGGGCATCAAGCATTTCAGAGTAGGAGTGCTGATCTAGGATCAGGTCTCCCCTTGTCCATGTAGTCTTATTCATTGTGATCTAAAATGCAAAATCAGCAGTCTTACTCTGAGATGCTTAAAACATATGGTCCGAGATCACGTTTTTTGTACGATATCGGGTATCAATTTTAATTTCCCTACAGCGATCAGACAGACCCATTCAACCGCAGCCCACTCACAATGGACCAGATCCGGCCCAACGAGGAGCTGAAGCAACAGATCTTACAGTGGCTGGCCCAGCAGGAGCGGCTGCAGATGGGCCCTAGTGGCTAGCCCTGGGAACTTCTCAAATAAACTATGATTGTACCATACCTTCCCTCACCTCCTTACCGACAGTAGTATGCTCCACTTTGACTCATCCATGTGTGCTTGCCTTCAAGCTTCGGACTTCAAACCACATGAGAGACTGTTATCTCCCTCTCATGCAGCGCACATGTCACTTAAAAACCCTCACCAGTCAATGGAAGATCCCAGGTCTCAGAAACTGTCAGGAGAGCAGGTAGTGGTACAATTGAAAACTGAGTTGCACTGCTACATTGATATGCTCTATGGTGGTTTGGAATTCTGCCCCCTGCTTCAGAGAATATACTGTTTACTATCAGTGGTTGCAGTCTGGTCAGAACCATTGGTCTAACTGGAAAATAGTCGTTTAGCAATTCCTAAATGATCATCAGCTCTGCCAAATGTTTTATATTTTAAAAGTAGGCAAAGTATACTGAAAACTTGTAGTTCAGAACAAAATATTGTCTTATTCATTTCCCCTTGTCTCTATATTAACCATAGTCTATATGCACCATCCATCTATGAACCTAAACAAGATTATCTGATGTTATTTAGCATTTACCATTGAAATAATGTGTTATGCAAGCATATAATACCCATAAAATAAAATGTGGTTAAACCAATCTTCATTGAAAGAATTGGTGCCTAAAACCACCAGCCTTGCTTTAATTTCATCAAATGAGACCAGACATTTTTCAAGTTATTATTTTGTGTCTTTGTTCCATTTATGATATTAAATGCGCCGTCAATGGATATGTCTTATATCCTAAACAAGAGATGGTATAGACCGTGGAGGAGACAGAGTGTCACTTGCTTTGGTTATTTACAAACTTGTGTGCGTTGCTCTTGTTTGGAATTTGAGACTTAATTCAAGTAAATTGTGATTTGCTAAAGAAATGAGTAGAACTTGGGAAAGAATACCCATTTGATAGCATGCATTTGTATATGGCATATCTATCAACTTAATGATTACCAGGGTGAAATTATAATGCAATATTTTAAATGTCAAAATGTATTTGGAATGTACAGTATGACTAATAAATAAAAAGCTATGATGTGTTACAGTATCAAGCTTTCAACAAGTGTTTGCATTACTTTTTCCAGTACCATAATAACTGGCAATAACCAAGTATGGTTATTAATTGGTAGATGTTTGTACGTAAACAGTCACTCATTTATTCCTAATACTCACATACTAAAGTTACCATAACATAATGATAATTGAATGGTATTAGGCACTGAACAAGAAAGTACTTCCTAATTAACACTATCCAGTTACACTTAACAAAAATAGAAATGCAACATGTAAAGTGTTGGTCCCATGTTTCATGAGCTAAAATTGAAGATCCCAGAAATTTTCCATATGCACAAAAAGCGTATTTCCCTCAAATGTTGTGCACAAATTTGTTAACATCCCTGTTAGTGAGCATTTCTCCTTTTGAATGTTCATTTCTCTACTATTTCTCTAAAACGTTGTTTTAGAAAATTTGGAAGTACGTCCAACCGGTCTCACAACCGCAGACCATGTGTTACCATGCCAGCCCAGGACCTCCACATCCAGGTTCTTCTCCTAGGGAGTCATCAGAGATAAGCCACCCGGACAGCTGATGAAACTGTGGGTTTGACCAACTGAAAAATGTCTTCACAAACTGTCAGAAACCATCTCAGGGAAACTCATCTGCGTGCTCGTCATCCTCACCAGGGTCTTGACCTGACTGCAGTTCGGTGTCGTAACCGACTTCGATGGCCACTGGCACGCTGGAGAAGTGTGCTCTTCAGAGATAAATCCCGGTTTCAACTCTACCGGACAGATGGCAGACAGCTTGTATGGCAGTGTGCAGGCGAGCGGTTTGCTTATGTCAATGTTGTGAACAGAGTGCTTTATGGTGGCAGTGGGGTTATGGTATGGATAGGCATAAGCTAAGGACAATAAACACAATTGCATTTTATCAATGGCAATTTGAAGGCACATCGCTGTGCCATTAATTCGCCATTATCAACATGTTTTAGCATGATAATGTACAGCCCCATGTCGCAAGGATTTGTACACAGTTCCTGAAAGCTGAAAATGTCCCACTTCTTCCCTGACCTGCATACTCACCAGAAATGTCACCCATTGAGCCTGTTTGGAATGCTCTGGATGACGTGTACATCAGAGTGTTCCAGTTCCTGACAATATACAGCAACATCATACAGCAACATTGCACAGGCCACAATCGACAGCCTGATCAACTCTTATGCAAATGAGATATGCCACGCTGCATGAAGCAAATGGTGGTCACACTAGATACTGACTGGTTTTCTGATCCACGCTCCTACCTTTTTTGTAAGGTATCTGTGACCAACAGATGCATATCTGTATTCCCAGTCATGTGAAATCCATATATTAGGGCCTAATGAATTTGATTCAATTGAGTGATTCTCTTATATGAACTGTAACATAGTCAAATCTTTGAAATTGTTGCATGTTGCGTTTATATTTTTGTTCAGAGTAGCTAAGGACAGCCATTTAGTGATTTGGTTGTTCTAATACACGCTTCTACACACACTTTTTTTATTGTTCGACGGTATCTGTACAAAAATTGGAATAGAAAACAAATGTCGACCAAATAAAAAAAGTGTGTTGAAGCGTGTACTTGACCAACCAAATTACTCAGTTTATCATGAGTCTTGTGTAATTTTACAAAGATCACTATTACCTTGGTTTTACCCATTTTCTGAGGCACTATGGGAAATCAACACTGAACGGTGCGGGTCACTTTCAGGTTTTAGCAAACAGTATCGGGGTGATTTCAATTTTAAGTGGTGTAAGATCATATCAAACATATCAAACAAGGCAACAGTTAACATGTCACCCCCCACAAATGATGCAGTGCACCCATTGGGCCAAACAGTGTAATTTTGTAGATGACGGATCTCTATGCCAAATCCCTTCATTCACCCAAGTTTCGTCAAAATGGGGCCAGTGGTGTCTGAGAGATCGCGTGGGTTAGCTAGACATATCCCTGAGCATGTGTGCCAATTGTCAGCTCTGACAGTGTTAGCATCATGTGTACCAAATTGTGTTGCAATATGAATATCCTTCACTGATTTATATGCATTTACAGTGGCAAGAAAAAATGTGAACCCTTTGGAATTACCCGGATTTCTACATAAATTGGTTATCAAATTTGATCTGATCATCTTAAGTCACAACAAAAGACAAACATTGTGTGCTTAAATACAATAATTTGTGTTATTGAATACATCATTTAAACATTCACAATGTAGGTTGGAAAAAGTATGTGAATCCCTAGGCTAATGACTTCTCTAAAAGCTAATTGGAGTCAGGAGTCAGCTAACCTGGAGTCCAATCAATGAGACAAGATTCGGGATGTTGGTTAGAACTGCCTTTCCCTATAAAAAACACTCACAAAATGTGAGTTTGCTATTCACAAGAATTATTGTGAACCATGCCTCAAACAAAAGAGCTCTCAGAAGACCTAAGATTTAGAATTGTTGACTTGCATAAAGCTGGAAAGGGTTACAAAAGTATCTCTAAAACCATTGATGTTCATCAGTCCACAGTAAGACAAATGGTCTATAAATGGAGAAAGTTCAGCACTGTTGCTACTCTCTCTAGGAGTGGTTGTCCTGCAAAGATGACTGCAAGAGCACAGCATTCCCAAGTTTATCAAGACATTTTGATGGAGAATGTTAGGCTATCTGTCTGCCAATTGAAGTTCAACAGAAGTTGGGTGATGCAACAGGACAACTACCCGAAACAGAGGTATATCAACAACAGAATGTCTTCAACAGGAGAAAACCTTCTGGAGTTGCCCAGTCAGAGTCCTGACCTCAACCTGATTGAGATGCTGTGGTATGACCAAGAGAACAGTTCACACCAGACAGCCCAAGAATATTGCTGAACTGAAACTGTTTTGTAAATAGAAATGGCCCAAATTTCCTCCTGACCATTGTGCAGGTCTGATCCGCAACTACAGAAAACATTTGGTTGAGGTTATTGCTGCCAAAGGAGGGTCAACAAGTTATTAAATCCAAGGGTTCACACTTTTTCCACCCTAAACTGTGAATGTTTACACTGTGTTCAATAAAGACATGAAAACGTATAATTGTTTGAGTGTTATTAGTTTAAGCAGACTGTTTATATATTGTTGTGACCTAGATGATCCGTTCAAAATGTATGCCTAATTTGTGCAGAAATCCATGTATTTCCAAAGGGTTCACATACTTTTTCTTGCCACTGTATGCCCAGAATGTTTATTGGTCAAAAGCAACCATGTTTAAGGTACAAGTCTGCCAGGGGCATCTGGCTCACGCCCAGGAGGCAGGCCGGTTCTAAATCGAATGCAATAAACTTTTAGCTGGTCAAAACAGCCTACACGGGCGCCCAGGCGAGATTAATTGAACCCTGTTGATTTGTTGGATATGATTTTAAACCATATAATTTGTTGTTCGTTGCAATTGCCCCTTTGTTTCTAGTTATTTGCCAGGTATGGTAGGTATGGCACCTCTTTCGAAAATATTGTGGACTTTTCTATTATGAACAAATACATTGACTGGATTGATTATTCATTGTATTGGTTATGATGAAAACCCTACTGAATATTTGACATTGACTGTTCTCTTTAGTGGCTTTTTTTTTTTACAAATTAATGAGCCGAAATGTCTTGAGTCAATAAGTATTCAATAATTTAATCCGATTTTTGAGGTGGATCAAGCGTCAGTAGTTTAGAACTGTTATTTTTTTTTCCGGCACGGCCCTGGAACGTGTTTAGTTAAGCTTTGCCTTCAGAAAGTATTCACACCCCTTGAATTTTTCCATATTTTCTTGTGTTACAGCCTCAATTTAAAATTAATTTAAAAAAATGTTTTTGTGGCACTGGTCTACACACAATACCCCATAATGTCAAAGTGGCATTTAATTATTATTTTTTTTTTTTTACAAATTAATGAGCCGAAATGTCTTGAGTCAATAAGTATTCAATAATTTAATCCGATTTTTGAGATGGATCAATCGTCAGTTTAGAACTGTTATGTGTTTTTTCGGCACGGCCCTGGAACGTGTTTAGTTAAGCTTTGGCTATAAACTGATTGACTAGGAACATTGAAGAAATGCGTATTCGGGGCCACTTTATGCCCACCCCGCAACATGGTTACGGATGTTTTTCGACTGACTAGGAACATTGAAGAAATGCGTATTCGGGGCCACTTTATGCCCACCCCGCAACATGGTTACGGATGTTTTTCACGTTGGTGAGTGGCTGGGGGTTATGCGAAATGCTGGTTCAGGGCCACGCCCACTGAGTTCTCTGATCTTAGGGCAGACAGGCATAGTGTAAAATGGCGCACAGCTGTCGGTGGCGGTTCCCCGCTCGGCCCGGAGGGAGCAGCAACTTAGGCACCGGGAGGAGAGCGGGCCGAATCCGGGTCACGGCCTCCCTCCGAAGTGGCACTGGGACCCACCCGAACACGGCTGGGCTCGGGCCCGGCTTTGATGCAGCGTTACAGGTCTCATCTGCTATCGGTTGCAACCTGCAGACATTTCGGGATGTTTTGGGGGAGTCGAGTGGTTCAAGCAGCGGGGAGGTAAGCGAAACACCAACTTGATTGTGGTTGGTTGTTAGCTAACTTGTTAACGTTTAATAGCTTCAAGGAGGAAGGTAAATATTAAGTGCCCACACTCGCTAGCAATGTTAAACAGTAACGTAAGTACCAAGGAGTTGGATGATGCTGCCTCTGTATGCGGTGTTAGGAGTGTGACCTAACTTGTCAACGCCAATAAGCCAACTTTTTGTTTGGCCTTCAACCCCTCACTGGGTATCAAGCCCATCGACATGCTTCAATCCATGTGCTGCTGTACTACCCATTTTACAGTGATGAACCACACAAGTCACAAATACCCGTGTAGGATTAGTAACGTTAGTTAGCCGAGTAGCACTAACGGTGCTGATGTTGCAAAGAGTTAAAAGTAGCCTGCTCTCTTTCTAGCCACAATTTGGCCAAAGTGAATAAATTGACTCTGGTTGTCCAATATTGCCACAGAGGCGAAAATTGAAGGATGGGATCCAAAGCTAAGCCATCGTTCGTTGGCTTAATTGTGGGGTGGTACTTGTAGAGAGAGAGAGCATCATATATCACAATCAACTCTTCAGATTTCAGAATTAGGTCTTACGAGCCAGTTTGCTACAGTATAACTAGCTTAACAGCTTTCTAACTTCAACGTTAGCTAAATAACGATATCTCCGTTTTTTTAACTGTCTGTGATGTTAGTGTTACATTGACTTACAATCGCATGGGACCTCCCGGTTAGCGAGCGAGGCTCCTGTTTGAAAACAAAACATGTAAACTTCGGGAGGACAAGGAACCTGAACTTCATGTTTTTGATACTTGCTAAGGCACCTGGCTAGCTAACGTCATTTATACTCACCTCGTTTGAATTGCCCTAGCGTGGTAACGTTACACGCGTTAGTTAGCTTAGCGTTAAACGCCGATATTGACGCGTTCAAGAAGCTACGGTTGTCACTAGCTTGCTGCGAGGTGTCAGTGCATAATGCTAATATTGGCTAACCTTAGAACGAGGCTATTTACCTTGCCTAAATGATCAGCTAGCTAGCATGTATTCATCTTTCTGCCTTGATCCACGCATCTAAAGTTGCTAGGCGCTAGTTGGAAACGACGTTATTAGCGATTTGGGTTTGACTAATGGTGTGTTTAGCTCGCTAGGTGATGGATTTAGGTTGTAGTATTACTCGCACATTTTGTGTTTAGCTCATGAACCTCTACCACGCTACGCACTTACTACGCGTAACTAGCTATCGCTGATACATAGGAAAATGGGAGGTGGACATGTTTTCCCCCCCTCTACACACAGTGCGTAGTACCAAAATAATGTCGGAATTGTGGACATATGATGACGTGCTGGCGAACTACAATTGTTGGTGGCCTGAGAAGGATTCGCCAGTATCATGTATGTTTGATGCGTGTTAGTCCAAATGTAATCTTTCTAGTACTATGAGCTCGCAAGCTACAATAAGGAGCCTTTTTGACGGACCTTGTGATTGTGGGGGTGCGTTCGGTTTAGCGCACTACCATCTTTTTTCATGAAGAGCACGCGTTCAGTGCAGTGTAAATGTAGACCCTAGTGTTGTAGATCGGGACACGGAGGTTAACTCACCACTTTATCAACGTTTTAAGATGTACTGTTATATTAGAATACTTATTGGTGTTATTCAGATTTGATGTTTAGATCATATTCTGAGTGTTCTCCAGTCCATTGCTCATGTGTGTGATTTCAATGAGCCATTTATCATAAGACCTATTGTGAAACTGGAAACGCCTATTCTGTCCTGTGTGTGTGTACACCTCGTACCATCACTAGTAGATTACCAGAAAGGTTCATATAATCTACTTTGATGTTGGCCAGTGCTATAGAAATGAGTCCCCCTGCCTGGACTAACACTTTAGGAAGGGGGATCAACATGTCCCGCTCCCTCTATCCCAAGACACACAAAGAGAGGGGGGGGGGGAAACGCACTATCTGGGATGCGGTGGGACAGGGCCAAAATCCCAGTGGAACTTGCCGCTCGTGGAAGTTGTAGACACAGAGTTGTGATTTCATTCAGAGTGGATGTTGCGCCTGGGCAGGATTGTTCTTGCTCATCACAGCCTGCTGAGCTCACAGAGCAGCCGGACGCTGAGCCCCTCCTTCCAGGCAGACCCGTATCCACTTCACCCACACAGGGGCTGTCTGAGCTCAACTTTTCTT
The DNA here is from genome assembly GCF_018296145.1 of Oncorhynchus tshawytscha. Lineage (NCBI taxonomy): Eukaryota > Metazoa > Chordata > Actinopteri > Salmoniformes > Salmonidae > Oncorhynchus > Oncorhynchus tshawytscha. The sequence continues at coordinate 18,869,710 of NC_056442.1, read as the reverse complement.
CTGACAGCTGCCACTTTGGAATATATTAGCCAAGCCTTTTGGAATCCCTCAAAAGAGGGCTTGTACACCATTGTTGTTCAAATGGCAGCATTTGTAGGCTATTGAATTTAGTGTTTTAAAAAAACTTTATTTTATTTGACCCCCCAAAAAAAAAAAAAAAAAAAAAGAAATCTGTCTCGCTGTCGTTTTGTCTTGGAATTGAACCCGTCTCTCTCTTGGCTCAGATTAAGACCGATGTCAATCCCTCACACAAGTGCAGCTGAGTAGATGTTATCAGAGGGAATACTTTGCCCCACTGGTTTTTGCTAAATGTTGTGTTTGGAGGAAGGGGTCCAGCAGGTGTTTGCCCTATTTATATGGCAGAGCTTTGTCTGCTTTTATTCCAGCTTTCATGAAGTGCAGACGGCTGAAAGAGCACAGGCACGGATATCAAAGGGGAAGAGCGAAGCTTCCTCCCCCAGGGACTATGCTGGGAGGAGAATTAGTCACAGGCCCTCCCATCCACGGCTTTATTCTGCTCTAGCAGGCGCCCAAAGGATTTTTGCCTCTGCTTTCAGAGCTGTGAGAAAGCCGTCAATTGTGTGTCTGTTTGGGGCTGGTCCCCCAGACTTTGTCCCTTATTCCACCTCGCAGGAGGTGTGTCATCTTTGTTTTTATTAGGGTGCCGGTTGGAGCTGCCTCTCCCTGCCCCGTGGGAGTGAGGTGTTGGGAACATGAGCCATCGATCCATCTCCTTGTCGGTGTGTGTGGGCAAATGTGAACCAATGTTTTTATTTATTTTTACCTAGTATTTTGGCACCCGAGAGAGACTAATATCAAGTTTTTTGTGGGACACTCAGAATTCCTCTTTCTTGAGTTCGTCAAATTCTTCAGAGGCCCACCATTGTGAGTCATTGGCCAGAGCCACCTGAGAGGAATTCCCCAGTGGCCTTTTAGTAGGAATGTGTCACCGGAAGGGCATATACAGTATGATCTCCCCAATTGAAGTTCAAAGGAGGGGTGGGAGTATCGATACTAAATCGGAGTGAAGCCTCTAGCCCTTAATTTGGCTGCTCCAAATTACTATCATGAGAATATGATCATTAGGCCAATTTGTTCATACCCAGCTCCAGGCAATTTTTTTATTTATTGGTTTTTGGTTGGATTTAGTCTTATAGCCCACATTAAATAATACAGTTGTGAAGTACAAAATATCATGCCATTTTTATCCTGCCTGACATTCATTGCATCAATCTCAATTGTTAAATAAACAGATTGAGTTCTCCCTGTGATCGTCATCTTATTCCCTGACCACATTCACAATTTCGAGACTTTCTTTGCACATTTTATCTCGGCATACATATTTTTTTCTGACGTCTCTCACCACTGACTTGGGTTTAAACATCACAGTCCCAGGTTAGTGCAGTGATGTACAAGGACAGTCTGATGTACATCACTTGATATACAAGGACAGGTAAAAGGCAGATGTCTCACAAGATTATACCGCATGGAATTGTTTAGAATTATGAGGAAAGCATCAAAGTTAAAACTAACTTAACAGTGCTTGTATTTAAAGGGGATTTGAGGTTCTCTAGACATTTTGATTCCCTGGCTGTTTGGAGCTGATTTCTACCGCTTTTAAATATCCCAGGGCTGAGAGTTAATGATCGGTTTTTCTACTTGATGTGGAGGTTACAGGGAGTGTGTGTGTGTGTGGATCAGCAGCCCCGATGAGCAGAGCAGCTGTCTGTGACTCTTATTTACCTTGCTTTTTAAAGGGAGCTACTACAGGGACCTTTCTTCTTTGCCTGGTCTTTAAAATTATCGTTGAAATTAAATTATTGAAACTAGGCAAATACATTTAGCTGAACATCACTACTAACTGGGGTTTTATTTTTTTCAGGTTATCATCCGATTTTATGGAACAATCATAATTGGGCTTCTCACCTCGCCAAATATACACCCACGTACTAGTGATGCATAACAGAATACCTCAAACCACTTTTACATCCGGTCTGATGGTTCTGCACTTGCAGGGGACAGGCCCAACTAGCAGACCGAAACATGAACATCTCCGCTATGAGTTGGACCTGTTGCTCTGTCTTAACTAATCTATGAGGAAAAACTTGTCAATGCATGATGTGGTAGTGCAGGTTAAAATTTGCATGTTGTGGATGGGGGAAAAATAAGGAAGCAGGGGCTAAAAAAATATGGACAGTCTGAGTACACTACACAAGCTTTTCTTGTCACCTTCTTCTGACTAGGTTATGCATGCTACCTTTCATCCCCTTTCTCTCCCTGGCCTGCTTCTTTGTTTACTACACTTTACATTTGATTAATTTAGTAGATGCTCCAGAGCAACTTACAGGAGCAATTAAGGCCTTGCTCAAGAGCACATAGACAGATTTTTCACCTAGTCGGCTTAGGGAGTCAAACCGGCTACCTTTTGGTTACTGGCCCAATGTTCTTAGCCGCTAGGCTACCTGCCACCCCTGTCCTAGCGAGCCCATAGGCCCTTTTGGTTTTACAGCACACTGCTCTCCCCGGCCTGCCCGTGGGCATGGCGCGAGTTTGTGCGTCTCTCGCGCATGGCTGGCTGCATGGGGGAGTGAGAGGCGTGTGTGTGTGGGAGGCTTGTTTAGATTGGGATTTTGATTGTGTCTGTGCGAGCGTGTTCATCCCCTTTTCATGCTCTGTCCCCCTGGAAACATGCACAGGCTCAGTTGCTGTACCAGGTGGTCAAGATGCTGCTCCCCCTACACACACCATGCTTTTCTGCCCATCCTCCTTCCCGCTCCTGTTTTGGCTCTGTTTACATCTTGCGGTGTGGTTCATGCGGAGGGAGGAGTGTGTGTGTGTGTGTGATGTCATCGAGCTACTCGCGTTCCGTTCCACGTTCCGCCCCCTTAGCACTCTCCAACCAACACCTATAGCAACTTGCCTGAGAAGATTCTGAGAAATGCTGCCTGTATGAACTGTAGCACAGTCTGTCAGAGTTGAAGTAAGAGATGGCTAGATTGAAAGATTCTGGTATCAGAGGGCAACATGTTTAACAATATTAGCGGCTGCTACTATATTGCAAATTATCAACACTTTTCGTCATCACCAAAAATATAGGCTGTATTCCAAATGAAATTGCCGCTGACTGAATGTTGCCTGATCACAATATTAATAGTATATGGGACGTTAACAAGTTGGCTGTGCTATTCAGGTTGGAGTTAAAACTAGTGTGGACTCCTCGACAGCAGCTGCTCTACAAATGGGGCCGAAGGGACTTAAACTGCAGCCCCATATTCTGCTATAAATAAAGATTATGAAATGACACACCCCTACCCCTCTGGCACGAGAAGTGACACTAAAGACTTCCAGAGGAACTCCGAGATATTAATCATCTCACCAGCCCTGTGGGGCTGGTTGGCTGGGGATGCTTTATGGACTGTGGCTAGTTGGGTTAAGGCCTCGCTACGGTAGCATGCAAAGGTGGGCATCTAAGGCCTATGTGTCTGACCTGCATGTATGAGATATCTTTGGCCTCTCAAGTTGCCCAAGTCTAATGGTCAATAGTACTGACAGTCATAAACAACAATACTTGTGCTATATAAATGGAAGTTTGCTGTTAAACTTAGTCATTTTGCAGTTGATGAGCGGGGTCCCACCTTGGTGTTGGAGGACATTGACTCTGTCTGCCTCCTGTTTTATCTATAATTACTGTTACACACTCATCCTGTGGCCCAGATGTAATTACAAATGGAGGGTCCTGGAGACCGAATAATATTCCATTTCTGTCCAATTCCAATTGAGCAGATCTTTAATTGAATCAATCCAAGGACACACTTCCTGGTCCTGAGTGACTTGTTTTATATCCTGATATAAAACACCCCACTGTAGAGACTGCACTGATTAGGTCCACCATCATCATGTATACTTGTAGACAAGGGAACCATATGGCACCCTATTCCCTATCTAGTGTGCTACTTTTGACCAGAGCCCTATGGGCCCTGGTCAAAAGTAGTGCACTAAACAGGCAATATGGTTCCATTTGAGGTGCAGCCTAGTCAACTGAGAGCTCCATTGGATTTTGTTGACATCACTATGAGTCATGGTTAACATGCTGTCTGCGTAGCTTTGGAATTATTGCCTTCAGGTAACTCTTATCGCTAGAGATGGCCTCGTTCACTGTGCCTTACCTCAACATTAGGCGAGAGTGAAACATTTGAGGAAATGAAAATAAGTATCCTCCTAAGTGTGTGTGTTATGTCAGGAGATGAGTCCCATCAGGCCCTCTCAAAGATTACATGTCAGGCAGCCTAGCTACTGCTACTGCTAAGGCTACCTGTGTGACCTGATGGGACTTCCTGGAAGTGATGAAAAACAAATATCATGCTCAACGGTGCCATAGACATCATTAAATACATCTGTGTAGCCTAATAACTGTCTGTGACCATCATATGCTACATGCAACATTTAGTTAGGCATATAGGCATTTTTCCTTTTGGCTACTAAAAAGCCCTTAATTGACAGGGGTCCTGTTAATGCAGAATTGATTTTTTCACCCAGGAAAAAAAAGAGAGAATGGCTAAGAAATATCTTGCTGTGTTTTGTAAACACAGATCTTAAATGCTTCTTATTGTAACTTCTGTTCGGCACCGGAAACATTCTCTCAACTCTTATTTTTCCTTAACTGTATTGTTGGTTAAAAGGGCTTTTAACCAACAAAGTAAGAATTGGACTAAGGTCTATTCGGCGCACGTGAGACATAAAATTTGGTAACATTAGAAATATCCTGGCCATTCATCGGATTTGCTTTTTCATTGTAAACTCATTTACTTATGTGGCTGATGGCCAAATAGCTTTGCACTTCTGTTCTCATGTTTTTTATTTAATTTAACTAGGCAAGTCAGTTAAGAACAAATTCTTATTTTCAATGACTGCCTACGAACATTGGGCAGAACGACAGATTTGATTCGGGGATTTGATCTTGCAATCTTTCGGTTACTAGTCCAATACTCTAACCACTAGGCTACCTGCCGCCCCTGATGAAAATTAAGCTATTTTCTGCCCAATTCTTTTCCACTAATGTATTTTCTGTGAAGGGGAAAGTATAGTTGCACGTCCCTAATCACTCTATCGAAGCAACAACAAAAAAACAATATAAAAAGCAGGTGAAATGGTTTAATAAAATATAAAACGCAGGTGAAATGGTTTAAAATGCACATAAAACATGCTTTTAATGTATGGTCTGCGTTTGGAAATGTAGATTTCTGAACACTAATGTGACTCCTGCTTAGGGTTGCACATTTTGGGGAGTAATCAGAGATGGAAACTTTCCGGGGGGTGGGTACATTTTAATTTAGGAAAATCCTCGTTCCAATCTCCTAACCCACAATATGTAAATGTACAGAAGAGACAAACTGTCGGTTGCTGATGGTTTATGTTTAGACCGGCATTGCTTAGCAATATAATCTGGCTATGTTTATCTCAGGGATTTACCTAAAATGACACAAGTGTGCAATATTAAGTTGTAACTTATTCTGTTTAGGTTTAGGCAGACAGTCAGTGTCCTCCAACACTAAGGTGGGACCCTTGGTGAACACTTTATTCGTGGGATACTCCTCAGTTCATATGTTAGAATTTCTAGAATCGTGAGACTCTACGTACAGTTGGGATTTTATTTTTGTTTTACCTCTTGTTTGAGGTCGCACTGTGCAGTTCTGGCATTGGCCAGATTATTTTTATTTTCTCTCCCATTTGTTGAGGGGGGGGATCAGTTGGATACTGCTCGGGTGTAGGTGCTACATAAACTGATCGTGATGGTTTTCTCCAATTTTTGTGGTATCCAGTTGTTAGTAATTACTATCTTGTTTCATCGCTACAACTCCCGTACGGGCTCGGGAGAGACGAAGGTCTAAAGCCATGCGTCCTCCTCCGAAACACAACCCAACCAAGCTTCTTAACACAGCGCGCCTCCAACCCGACCAATGTGTCGGCGGAAACACCGTTGGTTGGCTACCTGGCTACACCGGACAATTGTGCGTCGCCCCCACGAACCTCCCAGTCGCGGCCGGCTGCGACGAACCCCCCCCCCCTCAACAAATAGGAGAAAAAATAAACTGGCCAATGCAGGCCACCATTGTAACTACAAACGAGAGGATGGCAGGGCTTACATTTACTTCCGGGAATGTCAAGGGTTTAAATGAACCAATTATGAGAGGCAAGGTCCTAGCCCACTTGAAAGCAGTCTGATATTGTATATTTGCAAGAAACCCATCTGAAAAACTATTCTCATAGCAGACTTAAATGGAGGTGGGTGGTGCAAGTGTATCACTAACTTCTCCGCCAAAACGAGAGGCACAGCGATTCTGGTACGGAAAGGAATTCCCTTTCTACTTAACTACTATTGCTGATAAAGAGGGTCGTTATGTGATCGTAATAGGAGAGATCCACTCTACTTCTGTAACTCTACTAAATATCTATGGTCCAAACATTGATAACCCCTCTTTTTTCAAAAGAGTCCTTGCCCTGATTCCAGATATCTCCCATACTAACTTGGTCATTGGACCTTAACTGTGCTAGACCAATATTTGGATAGATCCTCTACCTGGGGTACCCCTACCTCCTATTCAAGTGATTTCTTGAATACCTACATTTTAAAAAATCAAACCTATTTGATATATGGAGGATCTCTAACCCTACGGGTAGGGAATACTCCTTTTACTCTCGTTCACAATGTTTACACTAAAATTGACTACTTTTTGGTTGACGTGAAATTACTCCCCTATACCTGTAATGTGAGGAATCATGACATTATAATCTCTGACCACAGTCCACTCACCTTCTCCCTGAGATTGGGTGACATCGTACCAAACGAGAGGGTCTGGAGGTTGAATCCTCAGCTCTTCACAGAACCAACATTCTGTGAACATCTTAGACCAAATTAAATTTTTCCTTGATACCAATGACAACGGACTTCCCCAGCATTATTGTGGGAAACACTGAAGTCTTATCTGAGAGGCTGTATCTCCTTTCAGGCTGCCAGGAGTAGGCAAAACAGAGAAATTGGAACAACAAATTCACTTACTGAATAGTGAAAGTGCTAGCGAGCCATCCATCTATGGAGAAACATAATATTCCAATTTTAAATAGGTAATTTATCAGGTTCTCACAGCTAAAATTGCTAAATCTTTTCTCTATGCCAAGCAAAAATATTTTGAGTTTGGTGACAAACCACACAAATTACTCGCCAGACAACTTAGAAAACATGTGAGTGACCGACTGATTCACAATGTTAAATCTGTATCTGGGGAATTACTCTCTTTCCCCCAAAGACATCAATGACAGATTCCGTCAGTTTTACGAGACACTATATACACACACATCTAAAGCGGATCCTAACCCCTTAATTATGCAAAACTTTTTGGAGGACTGTAATCTCCCTGCCCTGAACCAGGAAGATTCCAACTTCCTGAATAAGGAAATATCTCTTGGAGAAATTTGCGAAACAATTAAATCTCTACAGAGTGGCAAGACCCCGGGCCCAGATGGATACCCTGGTGAAGTATATAAAAACATTCAGCAACATGCTCTCTCCCTACCTGCACAAAATGTTGTTTCAGGCCAGTGAGGATGGAACTCTCCCACCTACTTTGGATGAGGCGTTCATTACAGTTATACATAAGAAGGGTAAAGATCCGGAAGAGGTAGGGTCCTATAGACTAATATCTCTCCTTAATACAGGCCAAAATATTTGCACAAAAACTCTGGCTAACAGGCTTAGCATTTTAATGGGCGAATTGGTCCATTCGGACTTGACCGGCTTTATCTCTGAAGAATACGTTTCTGTTAATCTCAGGCGCCTCTTCAACATTATGTATTCATAGGGGTTACCTAACGTGGACCTTGCCGTTATATCTCTTGATGCCGAAAAGGCCTTTGACCACTCAACTTGGTCAATCTATTCAAGGTCCTACAGAAATGTAATATTGGAGATGGGTTCATAAATTGGATCCAGCTTTTATATAGGAACCCCTTTGCTAGAATACTCACTAACCAATCATTGTCGCCCCGATTGAACCTTTTCAGAGAGACAAGGCAGGGTTATGCGCTGTTGCCTATGCTCTTTGCTCTAATTATTGAACATCTTGCTCAGGTGATCAGATCTCATGCAGCAATACACGGCTATAATACTAAAGATAGTCTAAATAAGATTTCACTATACGCAGGTGACATTCTCCTCTATGTAACAGAACCCCAAGCTAGTATCCCAGCTATTCTTGATATGATTAATTTGTTTGGTACCTTCTCGGGATACAGAACAAATTGGAAACGAGTGAATTAATGCCCATATGTTTGCAAAACACCTCTTGGCTAGAACATCTTCCAGTTATGTTCAGAAAAATGTACCTACCAAAGAATTGTAGTTACCAAACAATACTCCTCACTATTTAAAGAGAATTTCCCCTCTGATGCAAAAACTCAAAAGTCTTCATGTTTTTTGATGTATTTCAGAACTGTGGTTTCGTCTGCTTGGAGCAACAGTGAAGTGGGCAGGGCAGTATGGATTTCTTCAGACAGGATGGCATTGTCTCCCTAAATCAGTGCAATGGCTACTGCTATAGGTTTCAGGTTGCATACCACTCTCTCCCAAGATAGATCATCCAGGAGGATCCTCTTGATGGGACTGTCCATATCGGCAGACTGATATGGCCATTTCTTGGAGCGACTCCTTCCCCTCCAGGAGACTGTCAAGCATGATGACAACACCACCCCAACGGGTGTTGCTGGGGACCTTTAATGTGGTGCTCTTCTCACTTTGCTGCTATAACTTGATGACTTCACATACCTAACCATTTCCTTGGCTCTCTTGTAGAGTGTATCCATTGTTTTCAGTGCCATGATGTCCTTAAGGAGCAGATTCAATGCATGAGCAGCACCGCCAGTCGGTGTAATGTGAGGGTAGGACTCTTCCACTTTTGACCAAGAGGCCTTCATGTTCGCAGCATTGTCTGTCACCAGTGCAAATACCTTCTGTGGTCCAAGGTCATGGACTGCCTTCTGCTCATCCTCAATGTAGAGACCGGTGTGTCTGTTCTTGTAGAATAACGGTTGAGGGGTGAAGATGATCTAGTTAATTATTCCTTGCTCACGAACATTTGACCACCCATCAGATGATTGCAATACAGTCTGCTTTCTCTGATTTGCTTGACCTTCACTTGAACCCTACATCCAGCAAATGAGTAGATAAAGCATGTCTGGTTGGAGGGGTGTATGCTGAATAAAGAAAATTCAGAAATCGCTTCCAAGACACATTGCCTGTAGCATCAGAGGTGAACCAGTTGCATGGACAGTGCGAGCAAGACCTTTCATTAGCATTTCTCTGACTGGGTTCCTCCATTGAGTCAAAAAAACCTTTGGATTCCAGGAGGATCATGAGCTGTTGCTATCGATAAGGTGGCTGATTCATAATTTTCACCTCAAATAGAAGTAGAGGGACTTTTGTCAGAGGTTGCTTGTTGTGAGCGCTGAGGGAACTTTATGCACTTTGCAAAGATGCATAATCTGGCCTTCTTCACATGTGATTTGTCACAGTATTTGCAAATGTACACAGCTTTTCCTTCTACATTAACTGCAGTAAAATGTCTCCACACATCTGACAGTGCCCGTGGCATTTTCCTGTAAGGATTATACTTTTTTTTGTTAAAAAACAAAACAATTCCATGCACAGATTAATCGTTAAGCAGTTAGATTAAACAACTCCTTTGTAAAATGTTTTAAAATGAAATGTATGGAAACAGGTAAATTAACACTCAGTTAGCAGGCTCAAGCAAGCTAAAACCCACATGGTAGTACAAACTAACAAGTTAGAAATTATTTAAACACACTTTGCTGACTTGTGGTTTTAGCGGCACCGTCTGTTACTCAGCTCTGAGTTGGACAGTTTCAAATTGAGAATGTCTAGCATTCTGACTGAGCCTTGTCCATCCGCTTTAGGCAGCAAATCTGGAAAGCATAGGGAAACGAAATGACTGGAACCCAACTGGAATGAGTCAGCAGCCAGGCGAATGTAAGACTGGACTGACGTTATTGTCAAGGGGACTAAACTCTGTCCTTGTTTTTGAGTAGTTTCAGTATGGGATGACTGAAGTGTAGAGCTAGGCCTGACCATTGGTTTGGGTGGAGCCTTTTGAATTCTGAATCTGTTCATCACTCATCACTTTGACCTGTAAAAAAATGAAAAATAATACATTTATTCAGTTGAAGTATTTCGGAAAACATTTTGGCCATATTTCATGTGTTTCTTGTATTTTCCCTCCATAGGAAGGAGCATTTGGAGGGTTTGGAACAGTCAGTGAACACCGACAAAAACAGAGTCCGCCAAGGGCGTTGGCAGGTGAGATGATTTTATTTATGTACACTACATGACCAAAAGTATGGGGACACCTGCTCGTCCATCTCGTTCCAAAATAATGGCCATTAATATGGAGTTGGTTTCCCATTTGCTGCTCTAACAGCCTCCACTCTTCTGGGAAGGCTTTCCACTAGATGTCGGAACATTGCTGCAGGGACTTGCTCTCATTCAGCCACGAGCATTAGTGAAGGGCACTGCTGGGTGATTAGGCCTGGTTTGTCGAGATCGGTGTGGAAGAACTTGACTGGCCTGCAAAGAGACATGACCTCAACCCCATCGAACGCCTTTGGGATTAATTGGAATGCCGAATGCGAGCCAGGCCTAATCGCCCAACATCCGTGCCCGACCTCACTAATGCTGTTGTGGCTGAATGGAAGCAAGTCCTTGCAGCAATGTTCCAACATCTAGTAGGTGTTCACATAGTTTTGTGTGTGTACACACACAATCACAATCAATATCTCGTTCTCTTAGAAGTAGTGTTTTGTAGTTCAGCCCCACTTATTTGAAACCCATTCTGTTTCTGTTTTATACCAGTTACTCCCACGCAGGAGAAGAAGCCCAGAGGCCGACCCCCACGAGCCCTGACTGCACAGAAAGGGGGCGCAGGCGCCGGCCCTTCCCCTTCGTCTGTCTTGGGGAAACCTGAGGGCCAGGAACGGCTTTCGGAGAAGGCCAAGCGGCTGCCGGGGAGGCCGCCTGGCTCCGGAGAGAAGAGGAGAGGCCGTCCTCCAGCCTCTGTCACACAGAGGAGTTGGGAGGCTCGCAGCCATGCAGCCAACAACAATGACAGCAGGCAGGTGGGGCAGGAGCACGCCTCCACAGCTGAACATCGCAAGGACAGGGCCGAGGACGGGAAAGCGAGGAAGGCCACAAAGAGAACGCCTCTGGGCTCCATGCAGCACGACACAGAGGCCAAGCCTCTCAAAGCGAGCCGCGTGTCCAAGGTGACCAAACTGAAGCGGCTGCGCGAGATCAAACTGAGCCCGCTCAAGTCGCGGCTCAAGGCCATCGCCAGGAAATGTTTGCCGGTGTCTGGCGTGCCTCGGCGCAGACGAGGACGGCCTCCCTCTGCCGAGCGCCGCAAAGCCGAGGCTGCCACCGCTGCTGCCCAGGCCTCTGGTTCAGATGAAACCAAACAAAAGGCTTTCAGGGTCCGCCGGGACAGATATAGGGACCCCCACACTCCTCAACAGCAGTCTAAGCTCAGGGCGTCCCACGTTGCTGAGGACGACGACAGCCCCGACGTCCACAGCTCCTCCCCGCCCTCCAGCCCGCTCGCCGAATCCTCTCCTTCCAAGCTGGGCAGGCCGCTGAACCTGAGGACCAGCCCTCGCCACGTCAACCCCGTACGGATCGTTCCCCCCTCCAAACGCACTGACGCCGCAATTGCCAAGCAGCTGCTGCAGCGCGCTAAGAAAGGTGCGCAGAAAAAGAAACTGTTAGAGAAGGAGGCAGTGGCCATAGGAAGCCAGGGGGTGGCAGGCATGGAGGCAGGCATCCGGAAGAGGAGGAGAACGCAGCTGAAGAACATCAGGCAGTTCATCATGCCCGTGGTGAGCACCGTCTCACTGCGCATCATCAAAACCCCAAAGCGCTTCATCGAGGACGAGGGCAGCTTCGGGGCCCCTCACCCCCACATGAAGATGGCACGGTTTGATGCTGTCCCGCACCCTGTCGCTGCCCCCCAGCCTGCCCCGGCCTCCTCCCCCATGCGGGCGTCTACAGCGGCAGTTACTACCGCCGCTGCTACAGCCGTGACCGCAGCTCCGGTCGACACCATCCCTCCCCCCGCCACCATCGCAGCCAGCAGTGCTACTGCCGTGGCGGCCAGTCTGCTCAACAACCGCTGCAACAACGGCACCAGCAACGGGCGCTTCAGCAGCAGCGCTGCCTCGTGTGGCTCCAGCGCCATGTCCCAGCACTCCTCCCAGCTCTCTTCGGGCGAGTCGTCCCGCTCCAGCAGCCCCAGCCTGGACGACTCTTCGTGCGACTCCCAGGCTTCGGAGGGCACTCAGGCCCTGTCCGAGCGAGACCACTCCCCGTCCTCCCAGGGAGAGAGGGAGGGGGACTTGCTGCACACCTCCAGGCCGCTGTCGGAGCCCGAGCCGGAGCAGCGGGTGCTGATTGAGAGGGGTCGGCGGGGCCGCAGAGGCCAGGGTGTGGGCAGGGGCAGCCTTGGGGCAAGGGGAAGAGGCAGCCTGGCCACCGGAGGGAAGAAGGCCATCATCAGTCCGGCCACAGGAGTCTTGATGTCCAACTCTCAACAGGGTGCCTCCTCTTCCCCCCACCTCCCCCTCTCCTTAGTCCCCCGCTGCAGGCCCAGTCAGGCTCCATTACAGTGGAGCATCACCCCCACTCCCCTTGGATCCTGCCCCACCCGTTTCGCCAAGGCCCGTCATTGGTGCTCTCCAGCCTGCAAGACAAGCGAAGGTCCATCTTGAGAGAGCCCACCTTCCGCTGGACATCACGGTCTCGCACCGAGCAGCAGTACTTCTCCTCCGCTAAGTACGCCAAGGAGGGCCTTATCCGCAAGCCCATCTTTGACAATTTCCGCCCTCCCCCTCTCACTGCCCAAGACGTAGGTCTAATGCCCCATGGTGCCGGAGGGGTTGCTCCAGCGGGTTACCCCGCGCCAGGTGGTGGGTCCGGAGCGGGCACCCGCCTGTTCTCCCCACTGCACCACCACCACCACCACCAGCAGCACCCCTCGTCCCGCTTCGAGTCACCGCTCCAGAAGCGCAGCCCGCTGCTGCGCGCCCCACGCTTTACTCCCAGCGAGGCGCACTCGCGCATCTTTGAGTCGGTCACCTTGCAGTCGTCATCGGGGAGCAGCCCGGGATCGCTGTCTCCCCTCCAGGCCTCCCCCAAGTCGGGCCGGTCGGTGAGACGCAGGAGGAGGAAGACCCTGGGACTCCTGCGTTGTCAGCCCCGGTCTCCTTCACACTCCATGACCACGCGGAGCAGCCAGCCAGGGGCCCCGCCAGGAAAGGCCCCCTCTGAACTGTGTCTGCTGACAGGCTCTGTCTCCACTGGTGCCAGCAGCACCTGTAGCTCCTCCAGCTCTCTGCCCACTAGTGCCTTAACGCCTGCTCCTTTCACTACCTTCTCACCGGGCTCCCTGGGCCTCTCCTCACATGGGCCTTCCTCCTCTGACGGACACAGAGCAGCCGGGAGCCTTGGTGGCGGTACAGGCGGCAACTCAGCCTCTTCCTCCTCTTCCCAACTCTTCCCACTCTTCACTTCCAGCCCCCAGGAGACGGGCCGCGGTGCCGGGAAAGGGGGGAGAGAGAGGAGCACCTCTGCTTCCCGGGACTCGGCTCCAGTCAAGGAGCTGGAAAGGGAGACTGAGAAAAGCAGAGAGCGTGAGAAAGAGAACAAAAGGGAAGGTAGAAAAGATTGGGAGAGGAGAGGGAAGGCGTCCACTCCAGACGCCTCTCTTAATACGACCCCCAGCCTGTTTGCCGTGGAGGGGAGGGACGGGGAAGAGTCTCTGACCTCCGGTGCTCCTAAAAAGACACCTGGGAGGAAGAAGTCTGTGTCCGTGGACTCGGGTACAGAGGCAGCACCTGTAGAAAGGGCTGCAGTCCACTCCTCTATTCCCCTTATCTTGACCAAGGGCCGCGCCTCCAAAAAGACCCGGCCCTTGGAGAGGGGGCCAGAGGCTGAGCCTGGGGAGAAGGAGAAAACAAGTGCCCCTGCCCAGCAGACAGGCCTTCCCCTGGGGCAGACCGGGAGCAAGAAGCCCCTGGCTGCCCCGTCACTGGGTTCCATGCTGGCGCACGCCGAGAAGCTGCCTGTGGCCGACAAGCGGGTGGCGGGCCTGCTGAAGAAGGCCAAAGCGCAGTTGTTCAAGATCGAGAAGAGCAAGTCACTGAAGTCTCCAGACCATCCTAAAGTTCAGGTTAGTTCCCCTCTTTCTCCCCCTGTTCCTCTCCCCTTCACTGACTAAGCTATTTCTGTTGGTTTATTTTGTCTCATCGCTGTCTCAACATAACCACGATAAAATCATTTGACATGATTCTGAGAATCTTTGCTGCCATAAATAGCATTGTGAGTGTTTTGAACACAGACTGAAACTTGATAGCTGGAATCTCCCTGAAAGGGGGTTATAGAAGGGGAATTCTGCCAAGCCACCTTGTACATTATGCAGACAGCTGTGCACAAATTCTGTTGAAGTACTCTCCTTCAGAAAACAAAGATGTGTATCTGTTGAGGGAAGAGGGCCTAGAGAAAGATGGTTTACAGATTAGAGCTGTCACGATACCACTATGGTGATACCTGATTCTTCCACCACACAAAAATAAATTTGAAGCAGACTGAACTCTACAGTCCTTTTAATAACCTGCTGTATGTAAAATATTGTATAGAGGGGCAATAGCTTGGAAAATTAACGTGTCACTGGGTGATAACAGAAGGCTGTGTTTTTTTTGCATCAACTAAGTCTGCTTCATATTTTGTTTCCGTTCCCACGATACAACCCTATTAGAGTTGCCCCTTCAGAGACTGATTTATAAGAGTTAATATAGATGTCTTTTTAATTTTTTTAAATTAAAAAGTACTTGGAAATACACAGTCCCAGAATTTGGGCACTTCAACTCGATCAAGTTACGTTATACTGTGTTTATCGTTGGCTTTGCTCTGCCAGAGCCAAGAGAGCGACTCTTCGGAGACGTCGGTGCGAGGGCCGCGCATCAAGCACGTGTGTCGGCGTGCCGCTGTGGCCCTGGGCCGCAACCGGGCCGTGTTCCCCGACGACATGCCCACCCTCAGTGCCTTGCCGTGGGAGGAGAGAGAAAAGATCCTGTCTTCCATGGGGAATGATGGTAAGATCCGCGTTAAACGGGCACGTCCCCTTTTTGAATATTTGTAATGAAGTATGACCCACTCGCATACTCAAATGCTCCCCGAACACATCAATGACGTCATGGTGTTTCAGGGTAAGGACCATACCTTATTCTGTTTCATATGTTTCTGGCCTGGTACGGCGTTTCAAGAGTGATTTTCCTATTTCCAATTGGGACATTTTGAGTGTCACCATAGTGTGCTGCAAATGTCTCCCCACCCCCACCATAGACAAATCTTCAGTGGCGGGTTCGGAAGAGGCGGAACCCCAGTCCCCTCCCATCAAGCCTGTGATGAGGCACACCAAGACTATCCAGGAGGGAGGGGCGGTGCCCAGGAAGGGGCGGCGGTCGCGGCGCTGCGGGCAGTGTCCTGGCTGCCAGGTCCCTGAGGACTGCGGAGTCTGCACCAACTGCCTGGACAAGCCCAAGTTCGGGGGCCGCAATATCAAGAAGCAGTGTTGCAAGTAAGTATGAGAATCCCGTTATGTTGAGTTGAGCGATTCCGCAGTCTCGCTCATTTAACGCCACAATGTTAAATATGTGACTGACTGTATGCGTGTACGTCACAGGGTCCGAAAGTGTCAGAACTTGCAGTGGATGCCTTCCAAGATTTTTCTCCAGAAGCAAGGGAAAGGTCGGTGTCTTTTAATAAAACCTTTTTCCATAAATCCACAATGTCTTCAGTTCTCAGTGTAATTGATGGGATTGCATCATTTGTATTTTTAGGCAAAAAAGACAAGAAGAACAAACTGTCAGAAAAAAAGGAGGTGCTACACCCTGTCAAGGACCCAACAAGCGCTGAGTTTAGTCTCAAACCGGCCCCACCCCCTTTGAAGGAGGAGCCCCCTCATAAAAAGAGTGAAGCCCCTCCCCCGAAGCCAGGTGAGGAGAAGCATAAACAGCCGCTGCCACAGTTGCAGTCCCCCCAGCTGAGAATCCTACCCTCCCAAACAACCAGCCCCCAGACCCCCAGCTGCGCCACCGCCCTTGGGCAAGACCAGAAACATCTTGCAACGGCACCCACGGGTGCTGCTAGTAGGAAGGAACGAAAGCCTCAGCAGCCCACCCCTCCCTCCTCCCCTTTTTCTTCCTCACCCCAGAGCTCCCCCTCCCCACCAACACCCCAGCCCCCGCAGCAGAGGCCCCAGCCCACCCAGGGGCCTCCAAAAAAGGAGGGAGGAGGGGCTCCCAAGTCTCCACCCACAGAAGCCAAGGGGAAGCCACAGCAGCAGTGCTTGGCCACACCCATCACAGACACAGGTAGGAGGAGCCATATTGTAATGGTTAGGATTACCCCTTTGTGAAATAGCTAGAAAATAGCTGTTTTCCATTGTGTTTTCCCTTGCACACTAGTATACCCTGCTGTTAACACTATGAAATAATATAATTGCATTTCTCTGTTGAAAAGCACTGATTTGCTCTAAATGGCATAGCTATTGTTGGTACTCTTATAACCTGTGTCCCCTCAGCACCCGAAGGGAAGCAAATGAAGAAACAGACTCCTCGCTCTGTCCAGCCACAACCTAAACCCACCAAACCAAAAGAGAAGGTATGTTCTGCAGTTCCCTTTTTGTAAGGCGATGCCAAAGGCAAATGTCTATCTTTGGATGGACAATAAAATGATATACAATTTATGTTCCATAAGTCCCATGCATGCTCCCTTGGCCTTCATCCCTGACCCCTCTCTCATCCACTTCCCTCTCCCTAGCAGCAGAAGCCGTTAGCCACCAAACCTGAGAGCAGTACTTTAAACTTGCTGAGCACTCCCTCGACTGGGGGCACCGCCAAGCAGAAAGTGCCCAGCGACGGAGTGCACAGAATCAGAGTAGATTTTAAGAAGGACCATGATGTGGAAAACGTGTGGGCCACGGGCGGCCTCAGCCTCCTCACCTCCGTGCCAATCACTCCACGGGTCGTCTGCTTCCTCTGTGCCAGCAGTGGCAACGTCGAGGTGAGTCACGGGAGCCTCTTTCTCTCTACTCCTGTGCACACCCTCTCACTCACACATAACAACAAAGGTGAGAACAGGTTGGCCTCGCTCTCAAAATGAGGGAAAAGGAGCACTTCTTTGTATTTAAAAATAAGAATTGAATAAAGTGAGCTACTCGTCTAACAACATGGTGGAACACCCCCCTGGACATGCCGCTGGTCTATCATGGGGTTGTACCAGCACCAGCGGGCCCACTTCAAGCATTCAACATATGACATATCAAAGGCTACGACTACGGTTGGACGGTATACCGATTTTTCATACCGGGGTATACTGTATTACCAAAGCAATTTTAAGCAACATGGATCTTAATCTAGGAGTGGATTGATTGTCTCCGCTGTAACCAAGAAGCTTGATCTAGCCACTTAACTAGCAAGTTAGCAAACTAAATGCATAGCTAGAGCCCTGAGCTGGATATAATTTATTTGGCACATCTTAGATAGTTAATTTATAGTTATAACCGGTGGTGTAGCAAGCACCCCTGCAGCCCCCCCCATACTGTCGGTATGTCCAATACCTGTTTTATAACCACATCCTACTTTAGTACCCATTTTATTAATTTCAACCGTACTGACTGTGCTGCACTGACTCTCCTCCCTCTTATCCTCCTCCAGTTTGTCTTCTGCCAGGTGTGCTGTGAGCCCTTCCATCTCTTCTGCTTAGGGGAGACTGAGCGCCCTCTGGAGGAGCAGTGGGAGAACTGGTGTTGTCGCCGCTGTCGCTTCTGCCATACCTGTGGCCTCCAGCACCAGAAGACTAAAGTAAGGCTCTCCCTTTCGAACGATTTGATTCTGAGTAACAAAGGCTATTAGGGGTTTGAGAATATGTTATTTGGTTTATCACTATCCCTGTTTTGTCTGGCTCTATTCAATGTCTTCCACCAAGAGGTAGAGATTTATGTTTTAGGCCAGGGTAATTAGATTGCTAACTTGCTTGTCTCCACCTCTTCTTCCCCAAGCAGCAACTTCTGGAGTGTGAGAAGTGCCGAAACAGCTACCACCCTGAGTGCCTGGGACCCAACCATCCCACCAGACCCACCAAGAAGAAACGGGTCTGGGTATGCATCACGTCATCCTTCCTCATCCAAGCACTAAAATGTTTTGTTTTTTTGTTAGTGTATATTCGGGCAAGTAGACCCAAACGTTAAGGCTAGGTTGTAGGGATGAAAATTGGATATGTTTTTAGGGTAAGGATTAGGCAGTAACTGCACCCTGGAGACATTTAACGTTTATTTCATATCGACTGCCTTTTTGTTTAACCATATTCATTTGTCATGAATTGTCTCTCCTCTGTGCCCTTGTTGTGTCCAGATCTGCACCAAGTGTGTGCGCTGTAAGAGTTGTGGAGCCACAAAACCTGGGAAGGCCTGGGACGCCCAGTGGTCACAGGACTTCTCCCGATGTCATGACTGTGCTAAACTCTTTGCTAAAGGTAACTCACAAGCAGGACTATAAATTAAGATTTTATATTAAAAAATAAGTTAAGAGCACACATGTTTCTTGTTGGCAAAGTCCAGGTAGCCCGTTCAGTCAGTCTAGTTTTGTTTGGTCCCTAATGAACACGACCCTGCCATCTGTCTCAGTAATATGAAAAGAGTTGGGTTTTGGGGGGAAGAGTGTGTGTGTGTAGTAGCTTTCTATGACACAATGACTTGTGTTTTCCAGGTAACTTCTGCCCCCTTTGCGATAAGTGCTATGATGACGACGACTACGACAGCAAGATGATGCAGTGTGGGAGATGCGACCACTGGGTCCACTCCAAGTGTGAGAACCTCACAGGTTAGCGGGCGCTCTTGTTTCACAACTCGACTCACTGGAAACAATGTCCTCTTTCAGTCTGTCTGTTTCTCAACACCTCTCCTGTTATGAAGCGATACAGATTTGAACTCTGCACCATTCTTTCTTTTGGCTGCTGTATGTTCACTACTTAAATGTGTTTATCAATTTCAACTTCTGTTGATATACCCCAAAACACTTGTAAAATGTCTTTCTGTAGTCATTTACTTCGCATGGAAGTAAATCAACACTTTTGATACGGCGAATCGACGGATAACCAACCGATAAATGAGTGTAAAAAGTCAACCTCCCCTTCTACTCCCTTGTCTCCCACTACTAGATGAGATGTACGAGTTGCTGTCGAATCTGCCAGAGAACGTGGCCTACACCTGCACCAGCTGTACGAAGCGTCAGCCGGCCGAGTGGAGGACGGCCTTGGAGAAGGAGCTGCAGGGCTTGGTGCGCAGGGTCCTCACCGCGCTGCTCAATTCCCGCACCTCCACACACCTGCTCCGCTATAGACAGGTGAGGAGAAGGGATATCTGTGAGAAGGGGATATTGTGTTGCATGTTTAGGGCCGGGGGTTTTTCCTGACCAAGATGGGAAAGACTTAAAGCTCTGGCTGTTTGGTAGAACCTGGCCAAGTTTTTCCTGCTCATGTGACAGGGTCAGGAAAACCTCTTGGCCCTGGAATGTCAGCTATAACTAGTGCCTAGAGTTTGTTATTTTTGGTCACATGAAAAACACCTGGCCCTACAGATTATACCTTTGTTTGTCTGTGAAGTGTAAGGCGAGAGCACATGAACAGATGTAAACCCCCCCCCCATCTCTCGTTAGGCTGTGATGAAGCCGCCTGAGTTGAACCCTGAGACGGAGAGTTTACCCACCCGACGCTCCCCCGAGGGGCCAGACCCCCCGGTCCTGACTGAGGTCGTGCCCCCCAATGACTCCCCCCTCGACCTGGAGTCGGTGGAGAAGAAGTTGGACGCGGGGCGCTACAAGTCTGTGGTGAGTCTAAAATCACGTCCCACTCGTGTACTCTCACAACCTCACGCCTTCGAAACACATTCAGTCAGCTTCCCGCTGCGAAAGCTTTGATATTTTCAGACTGTCGTCTCAGTCCATTTCAATTATTTCATCCTATCAGCATCCGCCCAGCATTGCGTGATAACACTAGCTATGTGTGTATGAATACACAGCCACATCATCCAGACACCCGAGTAGGGGCATGGTTGCTCAGCCCTGGGGAACTCTCTTCGCTCAGTTCAAACGCAGTTCACCCTCAGAGAGGGGGGGAGGTATGAGATAGAAGGCAGTGTGTCACTCGGTGTGGTGTTTTCTCTATTTCAGCTTGAGTTCAGTGACGACATAGTGAAGATCATCCAGACGGCCATCAACTCAGACGGCGGGCAGCCAGAGAACAGGAAAGCCAATAGCATGGTCAAGTCCTTCTTTATCCGGGTGAGGATAGCCTATGGAGAACTTGCTCAGCTTCAGTAGTAGTATTCACCCTGATTGAATCCACTGGTAGACACAGGCTGCTTCCCAAATAGTAGGGTTATACTTTTGACCAGGAGCCATACGGCTCTGTTTAAGGTGCAATTTGGGATGCAGCTATAGCTGTTAAAGCCAGAGTCCTCAGTCTATTTCAGCCCAACGGCAGGTGAGATGTAATTCTCCAGTTAATAGACATTGCTATGGATGCACTGACATTATACAATATTTACATGATGGTTATAAACATCTTTTGAAGCTATACATTGTTTTCTTTTGTTGCCATTTGAGTGATTTTATTGGGGGTATGGTAAGACAGTGGTGCTAAGCTCTTGACCCATAAGTTATATTCATTCTTCAACTATTGAACAAATGCCCAGGTCTTAGACTGAACCTTTTTTAAAGGACCAATGCAGCTGTTTTTATGTCAATATCAAATAATTTCTGTGTAACAATAAAGTACCTTACTATATTTTCAATGAAAATGGTCAACAATAGGTTATTAGCAAAGAGCAATTTCTCAAGCATACATTTTGCTATGACTGTCAGAGTGGTCTGAGTGGGGAAGGGGAAACTGAAAATTAGCTGTTATTGGCAGAGGTTTGGAACTCTTTCTTATTGGTCTAACTAATTTACTGCATGGTGACATCACCATGGAAGGCCAAAACTCCCATCCCACCAAAACAGGCTTACATTTAAGGTGGTCTTTTCAAATAGCTCTTACACTAAAAGGACATTAGCTTAACTTTCACGGTATTATTCCAACGTCATAGTGTGGAAATGTGTATAAAACACAGAATAATCTGTTTGACTGCACTGGGCCTTTAACATCTATTTTCCCCCTGTCTCTGTTGCAGCAAATGGAGCGTGTGTTCCCTTGGTTCAAAGTCAAGGAGTCCCGATTCTGGGAAACGCACAAATTCTCCATCAAGTGAGTGTGAACATCAACATATCAATGAGGTTACACAAGACCAATAGATCGGTACACATGCTGCCTGTCACATTGATGATTCATATTGACTAACTCAATTCATGTGTAACAGTAGATTTGATGAATCAAGAGATGGCTTCTTATTTGCCCCATACCATAAGGTTTTAATCCCATTTTAAGTGAACTTTTCAAGTACTCTCTGATACATAGGGGCCTACAAGGCATGGGAGCATCTGTGCAAACAAATGACACTGACAGACTGGGCTCCTCAGGTCAATCTATGTTCTCCTCTCCTCTTGCTCCCCAGTGCCTGGATATCATCTTTCCATAGCTCATGCATTGTGCATGCTCCCATTTCCATTGTGAGAAAGGGGCCACCCCGTGTCCCTTTTTGATATATGAGCTTTGAACACTCCTCTGCGGTCGCCCAACCGTTTGATGCGCCATTTTAGTCCCTCTGTTCAACCGCCAATTGTTAATTTAAATATTTAAGGGCATGTAGCGTCTTTCTCAATGCCAGAAACACATATAGTAACTTGGAAAACATTCCCAAATGGAAAGCTCTTAAATGCTTTTTTATTTTCTATAATACTATAATATAATATTGTTCTAAAAGTTGGGTTTGTTTTTTTCCAAATCTGCTTCAACTTCAGAAATATTCACACAACGTACCGCGGTCAGCGTTACACAGTGAGGAAATACAAATCCATGCTTACCCTTCATATACTCGTGGGTTTAAAAAAAAGTTGTTGCCTAGTAGTATGGGGCTTAGCTAGCAATTGCTTTTGTATTCAAGATGGCCAAGCTTTGTGTGGTAGTAGGGTGTAGCAACACTTGCTATGCAAATGTGAGTATCTGCCTCTATGGCCACGCAAATGAGACACTTCTTAAAAAGTGGTATACATTTGTAAGAATGAGGCGGGCTAATTGGGCATCTACTCGTCAATCTGCGGGGCACATTTCATCATTGAGAACCTCCATGGCTTTCAACAATGGAAGGGGGGGCTTCATCGAAACATTGCTTTTTCAAAGTGGATGCTTTCGCTACCAACAACGTGGTTTATAAAGTGTTACAAACAGCCAGCAGAGACAGAGAATTGTTCAAGGTTTCACCGGGTAAGTGAAAGAGCTAGTTTACAACCTCTATGCTAGCTGTAAAGCTACCGCATTTAGCTCGTGTCTTCCATCGAAATATCACTTAACACTAAAATAACCAATTTAACACGTCTGCCAGCCGTTGGTAGCTAACTGCAGGTGCTGTCATAATATAGATGGTACAAGCCTATAGGAAACGAGTAGTTTCTGTATTGGTCCCGAAACTGTCGGTGTGCGGATGGTGGGCTAAACCGGAATGCAATGCTTTGGCCATGTGACAATTCACTTTCTGTTTCATCTGCTGCTGGCCTGACTCAAATACGTTTTTCCATATGTAATTAATAAAATGTGATTTTATTTTTTTAAACATTTTTATTCTTTGATTGTAATTGTCTGTTGTGAATATTGTAGAAAAATCCTCACAGCTGTTTTTCACACAAACATGAAGTACAACTTGTGTGCGCCAGCTTACATGGTACAATAGACTACAGTAGGCTCACCATGAGTCATCAAAATTACCATCTTGGGTTCAAACCTTTCTGACAGTCTTGTGGTTTTTATATGTGGGGAGCATAAATTGTACGGTTGTAAACTAACAAGTAATTGTTCAATTAGAGTCCATGTATATTAGTTAAACGGAACCTACTACATAAATATCTGATGGGCTCTGTTATGTGCTACCTGTTATGTGCTACCTGGACTTTTTTTGTGTTTTGGCTCATTAAAGTTGTTAACTGAAGTAGTCAGTCGTTCAGTAGATGATAAACGGTGCAGTTTGGAAATGGGTTTACATTTTGGATCGTTTATGCTCTTGAATATCGACCGAATTCACTGCTTTGGGTTAGAGTTACTTGGGGTAAAACAGGTTCTGTGTGTGACCTGTGCAATTATTGCACTCAATGTGTTAGACCCTGTTCAAATATTCTTACTGTGAAGTACTGTGTTCACTGATCTAAATTGACATAATTGGTGAAATCAATGCAGTAGAAAACCTGCTTTCTCCAATCTTAACACGGCAGGAAGGATGAATTCAAACAGGGTCTGAGTCTATACATGTCTTGCAGCAGTGGCCTCCTCCCCAATGCCGTGCTGCCCCCCTCTCTGGACCACAACTATGCCCAGTGGCAGGAGCGCGAGGAGATCGCCCGTGCCGAGCAGCCCCTCAGGAAGAAGATCATCCCGGCCCCTTGCTCCAAGACCCACGTAGAGCCAGACTCTCCCAACTCCCCCCCTCCGCTCAGACCTCTACTTCCTCCACCTCTCCCTATGTTCCACGGTGAGTCTACTCAACACAAGTAAAGGGCAACACCAAGGGCAACGCCCCGGGACCATAGTAGTGCACTATTCATATGGTGCCATTTGGGATACACTCCTACACTAAGTATGCAATTGATACACTTTCTGATAACATTTCAGTTGCAGGAAATGACGCTGATGTGTTTGTGACATTCTTGTATCTCTCTCAGACCTGAGCCGTGAAGACAGTCCTGAGCTGCTCCCACCCCCTGGCGTCAGCGACAACCGCCAGTGTGTGCTGTGTCTCAAGTATGGAGATGATCACATCAACGTAAGTAAAAGTTGTGCTAAACAGTCGCTATTAGTTGTGGTACAGCTCTTGGTCGCATTCCCTGTTACTGAAATATGTCTTAGTGTTTTCTAAGTACTTTGTGCATCTGGTTGCAGGAGGGCGGCAGGCTGCTGTACATCGGGCAGAACGAGTGGACCCATGTGAACTGTGCCCTGTGGTCAGCCGAGGTGTTTGAGGATGACGATGGCTCTCTGAAAAACGTACACATGGCCGTAATCCGAGGGAAACAGTTGGTAAGACTTATGATCCTAAATACATATTCATACTAGAGGTATATTCTTTCTTTTGTATATCAAATTTATTTATATAGCCCTTCGTACATCAGCTGATATCTCAAAGTGCTGTACAGAAACCCAGCCTAAAACCCCAAACAGCAAGCAATGCAGGTGTAGAAGCACGGTGGCTAGGAAAAACTCCCTAGAAAGGCTGAAACCTAGAGAGGAACCAGGCAATGTGGGGTGGCCAGCCCTCTTCTGGCTGTGCCAGGTGGAGATTATAATAGAACATGGCCAAGATGTTCAAATAATAATAAGGCAGAACAGTTGAAACTGGAGCAGCAGCACGGCCAGGTGGACTGGGGACAGCAAGAAGTCATGTCAGGTAGTCCTGAGGCATGGTCCTAGGGCTCAGGTCCTCCAAGAGAGAAAGAAAAAGAGAATTAGAGAGAGCACACTTAGATTCACACAGGACACCGAATAGGACAGGAGAAGTACTCCAGATATAACAAACTGACCCTAGCCCCCCGACACAAACTACTGCAGCATAAATACTGGAGGCTGAGACAGGAGGGGTCAAGAGACACTGTGGCCCCATCCGAGGACACTCCCGGACAGGGCCAAATAGGAAGGATATAACCCCACCCACTTTGCCAAAGCACAGCCCCCACACCACTAGAGGGATATCTTCAACCACCAACTTACCATCCTGAGACAAAGTCGAGTATAGCCCACAGCACAAACCAAGGGGGGGCGCCAACCCAGACAGGAAGATCACATCAGTGACTCAACCCACTCAAGTGACGCACCCCTCCTAGGGACGGTATGAAAGAGCCCCAGTAAAGCCAGTGACTCAGCCCCTGTAATAGGGTTAGAGGCAGAGAATCCCAGTGGAAAGAGGGGAACCGGCCAGGCAGAGACAGCAAGGGTGGTTCGTTGCTCCAGAGCCTTTCCGTTCACCTTCCCACTCCTGGGCCAGACTACACACACACACATATGACCCACTGAAGAGATGAGCCTTCAGTAAAGACTTAAAGGTTGAGACCGAGTTTGCGTCTCTCACATGAGGAGGCAAACCATTCCATTAAAATGGAGCTCTGTAGGAGAACACCCTGCATCCAGCTGTTTGCTTAGAAATTCTAGGGACAATTAGGAGGCCTACGTTTTGTGACCGTAGCGTACATGTAGGTATGTACGGCAGGACCAAATCAGAGGGGTAGGTAGGAGCAAGCCCATGTAATGCTTTGTAGGTTAGCAGTAAAACCTTGAAATCAGCCCTTGCCTTGACAGGAAGCCAGTGTAGGGAGGCTAGCACTGGAGTAATATGATCACATTTTTTGGTTCTAGTCAGGATTCTAGCAGCCGTATTTAGCACTAACTGAAGTTAATTTAGTGCTTTATCTGGGTAGCCGGAAAGTAGAGCATTGCAGTAGTCTAACCTAGAAGTGACAAAAGCATGGATACATTTTTTTTTATATATAGTGTATATTAATTTAGGATGTGGAAACGCATTCAAATGAGTGGATTCGGCAATTTCAGCCACACCCGTTGCTGACAGGTGTATAAAATCGAGCATGCAGCCATGCCATCTCCATAGACAAACATTGGCAGTAGAATGGCCTTACTGAAGTGCTCGGTGACTTTTCACATGGCACCGTTGTAGGATGCCACCTTTCCAGCAGGTCAATTCGTCAAATTTCAGCCCTGCTAGAGCTGCCCCGGTCAACTGTAAGTGATGTTATTGTGATAATGTCTAGGAGCAACAACAGCTCAGCCGTGAAGTGGTAGGCCATAACAAGCTCACAAAACTGGACCGCTGAAGCGGATAGCATGTAAAAATCCTGTCAGTTGCAACACTCACTACTAAGTTCCAAACTGCCTCTGGAAGCAACGTCGGCACAATAACTGTTTGTTGGGAGTGTCATGAAAGGGGTTTCCATGGCCGAGCAGCCTCACAGAAGCCTAAGATCACCATGCACAAAGCCAAGAGTCAGCTGGAGTGGTGTGAAGCTCGCTGTCATTGGACTTTGGAGCAGAGGAAAAGTGTTCTCTGGAGTAATGAACCACGCTTCACTATCTGGCAGCCCGACGGACAAATCTGTGTTTGACAGATGTGAGGAGAACACTACCTGTATACTGTATAGTTTGGAAGAGGAGGATTAAGGGTCTGGGCCTGTTTTTCATGGTTTTGGGCTAGGCCCTTTAGTTCCGGTGAAGGGAAATCTTAATGCTACAGCATACAATGACATTGTAGAATATTCTGTGCTACCAACTTTGTGGCAACAGTTTGGGGAAAGCCCTTTACTGTTAAAGCATGACGATGCCCCTGTGCACAAAACAAGGTCTATACAGATATGGTTGTCGAGAGGGTTGTGGAAGAACTTGACTGGCCTGCACAAAGCCCTGACCTGAACCTCATCAAACACCTTTGGGATGAATTGGAACGCTGACTGCGAGCCAGGTCTAATCACCCGACGTCACTAATGCTCTTGTGGCTGAATGGAAGCAAGTGCCCTCCGCAGCGTTCCAACATCTATTGGAAAGCCTTCTCAGAAGAGTGTGGGCTGTTAAAGCCGCAAAGAGGGGACCAACTCTATTAATGCCCATGATTTTAAAGTGAGATGTTCGACAAATGGGTATCTGAAAACTTTTGGTCATGTAGTGTATGTTTCCCTTGAAAATATGTTGCTATTGTACTTGTACATTTGCACTTACACATGTGTCTTCTATGCAAGCCAGTTTCTTGGCTAAGAGTTGAGGAAAGACTGACTGCTATACTTGTTTTTTTATTTTTATATAAGAAACATTGTTTGAAATTGCGTAGTCCACTTACTCACAGCGCTGACACACACACACTTACCACACTAGACATGCCACCAGGGGTCTTTTCACAGGTCTAGAACAAATTCAAGGAAACGTACCATCTTATGTAGTGCAAGTGAACAGCAAACCTGGTTTCAAAAAACAAATAAAGCAACACCTCCCGGCACAACGCCTCTCCCCCATGTGGCCTACTTGTTATCTGTATGTTCTGACTTGTATGTGGAACTGATAGATATGCGCGCACACACACACACACTACATGTTAATGATTTTAAATGTATGTAAATTGTGAAGTATTTTGTCTCTGTCTTCGTTATGTCGGACCCCAGTAAGACTAGCTGTCACTAATGGGGATCCTAATGCATCACATTCTATTATGCATGCCCTCTTGCTAAAAAATAGACTGATGGTATATTTATTATTACTAAAATGACCTTGTCGCTGTTGTTTATCTGTCTTGTGACGTTTGTTTTCCTCTCGGCAGCGCTGCGAGAACTGCCAGCGTCCCGGCGCAACAGTGGGCTGCTGCCTGACCTCCTGCACTAGAAACTACCACTTCATGTGTGCCCGGCAGCGCCACTGTGTCTTCCTGGAGGACAAGAAAGTCTACTGCCAGCGCCACCGGGACCTCATCAAAGGAGAGGTGAGATGCAAAGCTGAACTCCTCCCTTCTCCAGCCCACCTCCCTTACCCACCTGCAGCATCACACACAAACAAACATCTAGAACATAAGATACGAAAACTTTACAGATAAACTACCCATTTTTATTATGTCAGTTTTTTATTTATTTTATGCTCTGGCTTACTCGTAAAAGGTAAAAACAACATGCATGCATTTAGCCCAACCATTATCTATAGAAACCATATTCCTGCTTGGGACAAAATGAGGTCACAGTGAGAAGGGTGTTCTTGTGGGCACTTTGTTTGAAATGCATGACTTCCTTGCCCAGGTGGTGTCCGAGTCTGGCTTCGAGGTCACGCGGAGGATCCTGGTAGACCTGGAGGGGATCAGCTTGCGGCGGAAGTTCCTGACCGGCATTCGGCCGGAGAACATCCACATGATGATAGGTGTGTGTATGTTCATACAAACCCCTCACAGCCATGTATAGAGATCTCTATGGTCGAGTCCCAAACGCACCCCCCCACCGTTATCTGATCATATTTGATCTATTCCAGAGCTAGGCAGCACAACGGATTCAAATGTTCAATTGATCATCAAGCCCTTGAATTTGGTAAATCAGCTGCTAGTAGTGAAATGACCAGGAGTCTCCGTGGAGTTTTTTGAGACACTAGCTGGCCCAACAAGCATGTTTCTGAATAGCCTCCTTGGATTAAGGGTTTTTAACTCTTCCTTTCTTCCATTGCAGGCTCCATGACAATCGATTGCCTTGGAATGCTGACTGAGCTCTCAGATTGCGAGCGCAAACTCTTCCCCGTCGGCTACCAGTAAGTACCACACAGTGCGCACTGCTTATGTGAAGGAGTCAATGCAACATGACTGATTTTCATTGGTTTGTTTCTGTCACCGCAGGTGTTCCAGGGTGTACTGGAGCACTCTAGATGCCCGGAAGCGCTGTGTCTACACTTGCAGGATCCTGATGTGTCGTCCCACTGTGGTGGAGCCTGACCTGAAGAGTGCTCCTCCAGAGGAGAACCGCACCATCTCCCACAGCCCTTTAACTCCCATCTCAGGTGTGAGCCAGAATGCAGAATCACTGCATTATTAATTATTCAAATTTAAACTGCACTACATTTGGTCTAGTATGTAGCCGGCATGTAAACGCATTGATTACATTTTATTTGTTACGGGTACAGCAGCTATAAATGCTTACTTGGAAGCTCTTCCTCAACAATGCCGTATTCTGAAGAATTTGTTGCATTCAACTTTTCATTGACAGAGAAAGTCCCCTCTCCAGTGCCCGAGACGTTTGACTCCTTGAAGCCCTCTGACCGCCTGTCCCTGCTGCCCTCCAGCCCAAATCCTCCTAAAGTTTACAAACGGAACAGGCACCCCAGCTACCCCCCGTGCCAGAGATCCCCTGGCTCCAGACCACTTCCATCCCCAGGTATCTTCAAACTCTTTACCCCAATTTGCCTCAAACTGTCATTGTAAACTACCATTCACACGTGGAGACATGCAGTATGGTCAAATGTTTGTGTCCATGTTTTGCAGATGGTACCTCCCAGTCTGCCCATGAGATTGTGACGGTGGGGGACCCCCTTCTGAGTTCCAGCCTGAGGAGCATCGGCTCCCGTCGCCACAGCACCTCCTCCCTCTCCCCCCAGCCCAGACAGAAGGTAGTCTCCTCTTCACAGGCCGCTATGAACCAATTGGCCCGGCTCTTCTCTTCCGCCCCACCCATTCCCCTCTCCTCCTCCAGAGACCTGGGTCTGAGGGAGAAGGGGAAGCCACCTGCCAGTGGCGTCCGAACGCAGGGCCGCGACACAAGTTCACTCAGCCCTGGAGGTCAACACAGCAGACGCCGCCACAGCATCTCTGAGATGAAGACAGACGGTGGGAAAGAAAGCGTGCCTGGCAAGCAGGCTATGTGTGAGAACCCTAAACTTTCCCCAATGGCCCCAGAGATGACAGGAGCGAGCCAGGCCTCCCCACCACCAGGTACAGGTGTCCTGACAGGGCACCAAAGGGTGAGCAGCAGCAACTCCCAAGCAGAGAAGGGGAAGGTCCCAGACCTGTCGGCTGGCGTCACGCTCCTCTCCCGCCACCGCGCCACCACGACCCTGTCCAAGGACAGAGGTGGTGGTAGTAGTAACCTGGCCAAGGAGGGAGGTGTTACCTTGGCGCCAGCTTCTAAAGATGCTGGAAAATTGGGGTCTCCCCAGCCTCCGTTCCACAAAAGCGTCGGGAAGAAGTCCCAGGATTATCTTTCGGGAAAAGCCCCTGCCGCTGCCATGAAGCCCCTGTGGTCTTCAGAGGCTATGGCTGAGGAGGACGCCGTCAAACAGAGCTCCCAAGCCACCCCGGCTGTCCCCTCCAGCCATGCGGCCCCCACTACCAAAGACAAGCACTCCAAAGTCCAAAACATTGACAGCAGAGAGGCATCTAAAGAGCGGGAGAAGACTCCTCAGAACAGCAACAAGAACCTCAACAATGCTAAAGAGACTGGTGGAACCACTAACGCTCCAACCCCAACTTCTCAGAACAGCAACAGCAAGGCTGCGACCCTCAGCAACAACACCAGAGCCACTGGCAAGCAGGAGGTGGAAAAGTTGGAGAATCAAGGAAGAGGGCGATCTGCAAAGAGCAGGGAGAGGTTTTCGAGCCCTGAGAAGAACCGCGCCAGCCTAGAGGCCATAAAGCAGCCCAGGTTAGCCTCCGAGAGAAGCATGAGGGCTTCGCAGGTTCAAGCAAGACTAACAGCCAACGACATCGCCGCTGCTAGAGACAAGAAGCGGGCTATAGTCAAGGCGTCCCTGACGCCGCTGAAGACCGACCCTAACGGGACCAACACCGTGAGTTCTTCCTCTGACTCCTGCATCACCGCTTCCATCTGTCCCACGGGCCAGGAGGGACCCCCCCACCGTAAGTCTTCCTGCTCCATGCTCTTCTCACCGCCGACACGCTCAGAGTCGAACAGCCCGCCACTGCACCCTGAGGACTGCGTGGAGAAGCGCCTCCTAGCTCACTGCACCGAGGACGAGGGGACCAGCGACCGGGACGACCATGCCCTGCTGGAGGAGGAAGGTGGCGACAGGGATAAACATCATGAAGATGACAGCGACTGCTCGGGTTCGACCAAGCGGCGTTACCCGAGGCGCAGCGCCAGAGCCCGCTCCAACATGTTCTTCGGCCTGACGCCTTTCTACGGAGTGCGCTCCTATGGAGAGCAGGATATCCCCTTCTACAGCAGCAGCGGGGATGGGCCCGGGAAGAGGAAGGCCGGAGGCAGCAGGCGCTCGGCCGAAGGCCAGGTAGACGGTGCGGACGATAGGAGTACCTCCTCTTCGGGGGACAGCGGAGAAGAAGAGGAAGGGAGATTCAACCAGTGTTCCAACAAGGATCCGTACTATTACAACTTCACCCGCACCATCATCAACCCCGGCCCAGTGATGCCCTCAATCGAGGGGATGGGCCAGTGCCTGGGGAGGGGCTCTCAGTTGCAGAGCTTCCTGAAGGAGGAGGAGAGGGTTGTTGCCGCTGTGGATGAGGATGTTCCCACCCAGAGCCTCCTGGGCCACCAGCAGATCGGCCAGCTGGACGGCGTTGACGACAGCTCAGAGAGCGACGCCAACGCAAACACCACCACCACGGCCACCGCGGCGACTTCTTCCCACAAGAGCACGGGTAAGAGGAAGGGCAGAGAGAGGCACATGGAGAAGCTGGAGCATGACTCCGGGAAGGAGGCAGACAATGGCATTGGAGGGGGTGGGAGCAGCAGCAACAACATCCGAGAAGGGAGGAAGAGCCAGAAGGACAACTCCCTCCCTCTGGGTGGGGTGAAGTCGTCACAGGGTCAGGACCCCCTGGAGGCCCAGCTCTCACTTAACACTGACCTTAAGTCTGACTCGGACAACAACAACAGCGACGACTGCGGCAACATCCTGCCCTCGGACATCATGGAGTTTGTCCTCAACACGCCCTCCATGCAGGCCCTGGGGCAGCAGCCTGAGGCCGCCTCCTCTGAGCTCCTTTCCCTGGACGGGGGCTACGGGGTGGGCGTCAACCGCCGCAAAGACATCCTCTTTGAGGACTTCCCCCAGCCGCTGGCCAGCACTGAGCCCGTGGAGAGCAGGGTGAACACATCCATCTCGGTGGAAGAGCCGTATGGTCTACCTCTGGAACTGCCTTCTGACCTCTCTGTCCTGACCACTCGCAGCCCCACGGTCAACAACCAGAACCACGGTGGCCTCATCTCAGAGGGCTCAGAGTGCACCGTGCTGTCCCTGGCAGCCTCGGACGAGACAATCACTGAGAAAGGAGGCGAGGACAAGCAGCAGAAAGGAGGGGCCGGCGTGTCCCCTGAGAGCCAGCAGGAAGGAAGTGGAGGTAGCCGAGAATCTCAGGTAAGAGAAGGTCACATGACCCCAGTGCAGTTTGAGCACATCACCAGTCCCTCCCTGGGCGAAGTTGTAGAAGCAGGTAGCCAGGATCTGACCAGGAGTTCTGGGACCCCAGTCCTACCCAGCTCACCCACCTTGCCTCTCCAGGGACAGAAGTACATCCCTGCTCCATCTTCAGTCAGCCCCGGACCTTCCCATGTGGCCAGCACGGCCGTCCAGACCACCTCCCATTTAAAACCAGGCCCGGAAAAACTCATTGTGGTCAACCAGCATCTGCAGCCCCTCTACGTCCTACAGACGCTCCCCAATGGTGTCACTCAGAAGATCCAGATCACCCCATCGTCCAGCGCAACAGGAGTGATGGATACCATGACTCTAACCACAGGGCTCACCTCCGGGATAACCACCTCCCAGCCGATCTTTCCTGCTGGGGGTAAAGTGTTGGGCACCATGCCCCATCACCCTCAGATCCATACTTTCACCGGCACCACCCAGACGGGCTTCCAGCCTGGCATTCCCAGCACCACCTCCGGCCTCCTGATTGGGTTGCCCTCCCACGAGCCCCAGATTCTGGTGACCGAGGCCGGACGGAGGCATGACCTGGCCCCCAACGTGACCATTGTGTCCAGTGCCTCCATCTCCACGTCCTCGGCTGTGCCCGCATCTGGACACGGCAAGAAGCGACCCATCTCCCGTCTCCAGCCACGGAAGACCAAAAAACTGGCCCGCTCTAGGAGCCAGCCCACCCTGGGCCCGTCTGAAGTGAGACCCAACATGACTCTGATCAACCTGTCCTCGCCACAGATGGGCCAGTCCGAGCTGGGCACCCTGACCACGGCCGCCACCACTTCTCACCGCAAAGTCCCCAACATTATCAAGAGACCCAAATCAGGAGTCATGTACTTTGAGCCCATCCAGCAGAGGATGCCTCTTCCCAGTGGGCAGCCTGGCATCCTGGGCCACGCCGCCTCCACCCACCTGCTTCCCTGCACCGTCTCAGGGCTCAACCCCAACCAGTCAGCAGTGCTGAACATGGTGTCCATGGCTCAGCCCAGCGGGCCCGGAGGCATCACACCAGGCTCTGTCTCTCTCGGCACCCCGGTGCTCAGCTCCACCGAAATCACAGGACCCATCAGCAGCCTCCTCTTCAAAGCCAGACCACACAACCTGCTCCAGTCTGGAGCTCCTCTGATGTCCCAGCTGTGCAGCCCCGCCCAGACCTCCATTGCCAGCAGCATCTGCGTGCTTCCCTCTCATCAGACCATCAGCATGTCTGTCAGACAGCAGATAAACCCGGAGAGCGGCGCCTTCCAGCGGCAGCAGCACCCACCAAATGCCAGTGGACAACCTGTGGCTCCGGCCCCCAGCCCGGTCCAACAGGATTCCGACAAGGGACACCTGGTCGGCGTGCTCTCCCAGAGTTCCAGCTCTCAAAGCTCACACACCATGCCTAAATCCAGGTCCTCCTCAGAGCAGAAACAAGAGCTGAAGTGTAGCGCTGCCGTAACGGCATCCACGTGCTCGGGGAAAGGTAAGCAGAAAGCCAAGCGGACGAGGCAGAGTCCAGACAAGGCCAGCGGGAAGAAACACAAGGGCTGGCTGGCAGAGCCTCCTCGGGAGATGCAGGGAGACCGGCCCACCTCCGTTCCTGGGTAATATTCTCACATAACCGCTAACTCATGAAATAATTAACTAGGACTATACTTTAACATACTACAGTTGCCACCTGCTGCTTATCCATATTTGAATTCCCTCTACCACTGCAGGTCTAGAGAGACGGTCTCTCCCGAGCCCATGGACACAGGCAAGCCCAGAGAGAGGGGCACCAGCAAAAAGTGAGTAACGCAAGCTTGTCACCCCTTCCATTCTGTACTATTAATATGTCAATGGATAATGAGATTAATTTCAAAATGTATTTTATTTGCAGTGTTTATTCTGTCAAGTCTGCTGAACCTCCTGCTTTAACCAGTAAAACCAGTGAGTTCCCCGAGGAGAAAAGCGAGACCACTGCTGGTTCTCTACTAGTGGCCAGCCCTGACCAGGAGGGTAGTCGCAGGGACTCTTCTATGGACAGCAAGCCCAAGAAGGGACTCATCTTTGAGATCTGCAGCGATGACGGCTTCCAGATCCGCTGCGAGAGTATCGAAGGTCCACGCAGTTCTAATCTTCTTGTTCTGTTTCCATGTAGCGTAGTTATGACACTCGATGGCAGAAAATGGCGCTAAAGTTATTGAAGTGAATGTGTAACAGGAAAGATATCTTATTTCAAAATCCTCATACAGCTGAAGTAAACTGTGTATTTTTAATACTTACACAGAGATGAGACACTAAGCTGACATGTGTTGTCTTCTCCCTCCGTCCCACAGAGGCCTGGAAGTCCCTGACAGATAAAGTCCAGGAGGCCCGCTCCAACGCCAGACTCAAAGAGCTCTCCTTTGAAGGTAAAGTGCTTTTTTTTTATCAGATTGTATTTTGTTTATGCAGGTTCAACAACTTTTGAGGAATGAAATGGTGACTCATCACTAACTTTTTTCTTTCCTTTATTCCTCCACTCCTTCCTTTTTTAAAATCTTTCTCTCAATCTTATCTCTTTTCTTTTTGTTTGTTCTCTCTCAGGAGTGAACGGTCTGCGGATGCTGGGGGTCCTCCACGACGCTGTGATGTTCCTGCTGGAGCAGCTGTATGGTTCCAGGCACTGTCGCAACTACCACTTTCGCTTCCACAAGCCCGAGGAGGCCGACGAGCCCCCGATCAACCCCCATGGCTCGGCCCGCGCCGAGCTCAACCACAGGTACGGACACTCCCAGAAGATGGGATGGCTAAGTCACACACAGCCCTCTTCCAATGCTTAAAAAGTACAAGGTGTTGGATTGGTATCCAGACAAATGTACAGTTACTCTTTATCTTTATTATAACAAGAGGCTGCCTGGCCCAGCCTCCATGTGCATCCTTCCTTCATCCCGTCCTTAAAGTAATCACATGACTGAACAGGTGAATACCATGTGGCGGAGACCTTACGTTCACCTGATGAATCATGTCTAATGATTACTTCAGGAAGGATGCATTTCTACAGTTTTTGAACTGGGCCCCTGCCTCTTAGCTTTCCTTTGATTGTTGAAGAAATCCAGGTCTATACGTGATCTATGCATTCTACTTCAGCAACACAAATCTTGTGAGCCGTTTGTACACTGGCTCTCTTAACTGATGTTTTGGAGCTGGTAACTGTGTATACCCGTTACCAAATCTCAACTCACTATTTGGGAGAGGTCCTTCCTAGGGTTTAGAGAGTCTGCATCATTGAGTTGTATTTGCCTGCGTCATCTGACCTGTCTGCTCCGTCTGTTGTTCCTCGCCACAGGAGGTCTGTGTTTGACATGTTCAACTTCCTGGCCTCCAAGCACCGCCAGCCTCCCGAGTACAACCCCCACGAGGAGGACGAGGAGGTGCAGCTCAAGTCTGCTCGGTGAGTCACTCCGCCCTGCTACACAATTCCTGTTTATTTATAACTTCTGTAAATCAGGAGGACCATCTCTCTATCCTCCATCCCCTCATTACAGTGGACTTGTCTTTCCTCTGGGTTTTCTGATCAACATCCCCGTATCCACCGGTCGGAGCTTCACGCTGTTAGTAGACCATCCTTCCTTCATTGGAACTCTTAACACACTGTGCTACTGTTGTTTTTCAGCCGGGCCACCAGCATGGACCTCCCCATGCCCATGAGGTTCCGACACCTGAAGAGAACTTCCAAGGAGGCGGTGGGGGTCTACAGGTTAGGAAAACGCTGGCTACGTAACGTTTAAGAGGGGGGGGGGGTTACATTTTTAACTAGGCAAGTCTGTAAAGAACAAATTCTTATTTACAATGATGGACAAACCCGGATGACGCTGGGTCAATTATGCGCCGTACTCCCATTCACGGCCGAATGTGATGCAGCCTGAAATCGAACCAGGGACTGTGGTGACGCCTCTTGCATTGAGATGTAGTGCCACTCAGGAGCACGAATCCCAAATTCAGTGAAATGGTTTTAACAAGAAAATGAACTACTACTGTAGCTTTGCTATAGCTTGTTCCAGAGAGTGGGGTTAGAAGGTGAAACCCTTTGGTGAACCAGCGGTCACCGAGCCCCTGTGTCCTCCCCTCACAGGTCAGCCATACACGGCCGAGGTCTGTTCTGCAAGAGGAGCATCGACGTGGGGGAAATGGTGATCGAGTACTCGGGCAACGTCATCCGCTCTGTCCTCACCGACAAACGGGAGAAGTACTACGACGGCAAGGTGAGAACACTGTTCTCTGCTCATACGCTTTGTCTTTACAGGGCCACGGTCAATAGGCAAATGTTGCACATAGAAATGTCATGACTAGATCTTGCGTGGGTCCTTATTCTACTTGTCAGAGGCATGTTTGTTCTACGTAAAGGTGTCAACACCACCCTATTAACCGGTCAGGATCTTCAGTCATTTGATAATGGGTTTTGTTGACTGCAATCCTCGGCCAATAGCTTCTCACCCTTTTCTCTTCCTGTCCCTTCCTCTACAGGGTGTTGGCTGTTACATGTTCCGCATCGACGACTATGAAGTGGTGGACGCCACCGTGCACGGCAACGCTGCCCGCTTCATCAACCACTCGTGCGAGCCCAATTGCTACTCGCGTGTCATCAACGTGGACGGGCAGAAGCACATCGTCATCTTCGCAACACGCAAAATCTACCGCGGCGAGGAGCTCACCTACGACTACAAGTTTCCCATCGAGGAGCCGGGCAATAAGCTTCCATGCAACTGCGGAACCAAGAAGTGCCGGAAGTTCCTCAACTAGCCCCCCACTCTGATGTGTGATGGGAGTGGTGTTAGCGGTCTTTCTCCCACTCTACCATAGCGGTCCCCTCGACGAGCACGAAGCCATCCATGCACTGCCAGGTCTTAGTGCAGAATGATGCTTCCAGTACTGCGCTCCCTTGTTGCTGTAAGGTTTGGGAAGAAAGGTGTGTTAAGGACCCGGTTAAGTTTGATACGAGCAGGTCTCTGTTTTGGGATGGGACATTTTTGAAAGAGAACAACCTTATTGTTGTGCCTCCTTTGGTTTTACTTTTGGATCGGATGGTTTCAGACTCTGGGAAGTCCAAGGAAATGGTAACTGAGGTTAGCGATGTTTTCTGTCTCTGAATGATACACAAATTGCCCTTTCATTCTGAATTTTAACATTACCTCACATTATTTTCTAGATTATATCTCAATTCTGTGTGAGCATAGAATCCATTGATTATGTTTCACACGACAATAATTGCCACCTTGTTCGTTCCATTTTAAACACCAAAGTGCAATTTGTGGAAGGGAATTTTCTCTGCATTTTAGAAAAAGAACCAGGACGTATTATAACTGATCAGACAACGCTTTTGTCTTGGCCTCATCTGTTTGTACACATCTGCCTGTCGGAATGTGCATCCTGTGCAGCCTTCTGAGTATCTCGCGAGTATCATAAAGAATTGCTTGGGGCTGCTTCACTGTGTTCAGCCACTGTAAATAGTTCCTAAGCCCGTCCAGAGCAACAAGTCGCAAGATGTGTTAGGAAGAGAAACACTAGAGGGAGCTGTAGTCAAAGTGATAGAAAGAAGCCTGTAGGTTATTTATTTTCAAGTGTTATGTTGTTATTGTTAATTAATGATAACCGCGAGTGTACTTGTAGAGACGTTGTCGAAGTCGGTCGGTGGTAATTGGATAAAGTCGTGACCGTGACTAGCAAGCTACGCTGAGATTCTGGTGGACTGACAGCTGAGGGGTGAACTTATATATATATATATATATATATATATATTTTTTTTTTTGCTTTAGTAAATGTTATTGTTGGTTTTGTATAGGAAAATGATAAAGGCAGAGCCGTCGATTTGTATCGCAGGTATGCACACATTGTCTTTTGAAATTAGGTTAGGACAGAGTCCGGAATTACAGCAATGAGAACCAAATGTCACCCCCCCTGAATCTGATTTCCCTTTAATCCCATTTTAAGATCTAAATGATTCTTATTATGGCCTATTTCATGAATTACTTTTGCAAAGGAATTGTCTTTTTATTTGTGTCGAACCAATTTGTTTGAAGTCTTGTCCCTTCTGTCCCTTTTTTTTTTTTTATGGCCAGAAAAATATCACGCTTGTTCTGAGAATGTAAATAATATGTATATTTTTCTATACAAACGACTGAAAAGCACTCAATAGTGAATAGCACTTAATGTTATGAAATTGTATTTATATTTTTAAGAAATCGTATTTATTTTATTGCCATTTTTTGTAGGAAATATAGGTTTTTCAAACACTAACGCTTGTGCTCTATTTTTGTTGAGCTGCCTTTTTTCCAAGCTGTTTTTTTTCGTTGGCGTCTTAATTGTATTTTGTAGCCTGAATGTTTCTTTTTGGATTCCAAAGACTGAAGCTGTCGCTCCCTGCTGAGCCCAGTCCACCAGTAGCTCTATTTGCCAATCTGTTAATCAAGGACATTTCTAATGACTGCCTGTTAGCAGCATTGCATTATTATATGCACTTGAGGGAGTCCATTTGAGTGCTGGTTTATTATAATAGCTGTCTGAACTCCTTTTCCCAGCCTTAATTCCACACTACGTGGAGGCTCCAGCCAGTCCATTCAGACTTGGGGCTGCTCGCTGTGCGTAATTCGTTCACTTTCAGCTTTTAAAAAATGAATCAATTTCTCCACAAATTTCAACGTCTCCCTTTCGGGATCAAACGCGCTCCAAAATCTGTTAACTGTAAGGACATAACACAGTTAACGCCTGTAGCCACATTGTACCTCCATGTCTTTCTGTCAGTGTTGCCTTCATATTAATACTGTCAATGTTTTATGGCATTTAACATGAGACCGGCTACACATGGAAAGCTTTTTAGAAGCTGATTAAGTTAGGAAAGGTTAGAGGCTAAGCTTTACCATTGACCACAATGCAACCTATGTAGGAGTTTGTCCGCTCGCTTGATCTCTCGCTTTGCCTTTGTTGTAACTGAGCATGCTTCGTTTAGAGAACTCTGACTCGTAAATTGACAGTAGTAGTCCCAGTTTTGGTGGGACATCGGTGTACAAAAAGTGGCTAGGTTGACAGGCGTGTATTTCCTTGCATACCTCGAACAAAGCTCACCAAATTGCTGCTTTGTGCAACTCTGGCTCGAGTTGTCTTATAGTGAGCCACTTCAGGCCAGTAACTTTATTTGTTATGTTTTTGGTTTGTAATCCATTTTTCCTCGTACTCTGTTGACTTGATCTTGTAAGGCCGTCGCAGAATCTCGCCAACCCTTACCCTGCCCGGGCTGTGAAGTGAAACAATAACTTTGCCAACACATTGCACTTCAACTGTGACAGAGGCACTGACTTAACATGGGGAAACAACTTTCTACTCCTTGTAAACCCAATGGGTTCCTATGTGTAAAAACCACAAGTACAGATACTGTTTAAGCTCCCTTAGGAATTGTGGCCCCCCCCCCCAGCAAAGTGCACTTCTGCTCGACCTTCCCCCAAAGTGTGTTAGGGACGTTCAGAGTGCAGGGACCACTCTGGAGGCCAACACTCTCCTCCACCTCCTTGCAGCCTGGGTTTTGCCAGCTAATTCAGGTATACAGTTTTGGTTCAGCTCTCGCTGTCCTACTATCCTGGCTAGCCTTAGGGTGAGGCACAGGGTCATGCTGAATTCTGCTGCCGTGTCTTTAATGAATGTATATATACAAAAAACGGAATAGTGGTGATTTCTGATATCAACCACTTGTTTTCTTTAGTTATACTTTTTTTTTTTTTTAAACACAGACCGGACTGAAAGATGATCTCACAGGACAGTTTTTCATTTCAGAGGGGGAAATGATTTGAGGGACAGCATTCTAAATTAACATTGAAAGGTCACACTGAATGAACTCAGACTTCAAAGATGGCTTTGGTAATCCTTTTACTTAATCCCAAAGGCTTCTGACTCCTACAGATCCACAGCAGTGACGTGTCTGATGTTTTTACAACAACCCATTAGTCAAGTGTTTTTAAATGGCAAGACTCTTGTTGTTTTTCTTGGACTTCATAATACCACGCCACACCAGTGGCCCTTGTCCTTCACTTGTAATTATGATAGATCTTTATCAAAATATTAACACGTACTTCAGTATCTATACAATATACAGAATGGACAAACTTAGTTACAGTAGCAAACAGCAGGTTTATAATGGTTAATAGCAGTGTTCAATGTACTCTAATGGTTTTGTGTTACAGTATCAGTTTAGAATAACTAATGTACGGTTTCGTATATTGATATCCAGTACCAGGTGTCCTGCGCCTGTGTATGTTCCTTTTGGCAGGAGCTTTGCAGTTTTCTTTTCTTTTTTTCTTCTCAAAAATAAACAGTATTTATGTAATGATGCATAAAGTGGTTCTGAACTTCTTGAGGTCAGCCATTTTATTTTGTGTTTTGATTGTTGTAGTGAATGTTTTTATTCTTTGTACATTTTTTACAGGGATTTTAGACTACCTACTTGATTGTGGTATGATTGAGTTTGTGGAGACCAGGAAAAAACAAATCCCACCCAAATGTTATTTTTCCCTTCCATGTCTCCCTCACCACCCCTCTTCGGAAGCTTTGGTTGTACTATTTTATAGAAAGTGATGATGAAAATAAGTTTTATTTATTTATTTTGTGTATTGGAACGTCCATGAATTTATTTACAGGTCAAGGTAGTTGCTGGAACCTGCTTGAAAGAAGTTGTGGGGGTAGAAATACTGAACTGTATTTGTAATTTTATAATTGTTCCTTGTGTATAGAGCTTATCAGCCTGAGATGAGAAGTGGCATCAAGGGGAGTTGGCAGTAGGACTTGGAAATGGTTAAACGGCTCTTCCTATGCCTTGAATATACCTTTGTCTTGTTAACACTTCCTCATGAGAATAATGATATTTTTTTCCCTGTTAGTTGTACATCAGTGTTCTCTCATGTGTCACAGAAATGAAGGAAAGTTGAACCACATGAGTAAACCACAAACTACGTAAGGTTGAATGTATAATTGGGAAACACAATTGTACATATCTGTAAAAAGAGAAGTTTCTAATCATGTTTATTTTCTATGCACTTTTTTTATTTAAGTGATAGTTTAAATAATAAACATGTCTCGTTGACTCTTTCTTCAGGCTCTCCATTTCTTGTTCTGTCAACCTAGACAATAGTCATTTTTATATTGATATTATTTAGTGATAACATGCGGGGCTCGGTATCCTGATGGCGATACAACGTAGGCTTACGAGGATCTAAAAAATATATATATAAAATAAATAAATATGCATTGTTCCTACAACCGCCGAAGATGTAACATGCGTTTCCCAAAACACCACGCAAAAAGTGTGTTCCTTAAGTGCGCATGTGTCGATACTCCGGGTTCGAAAGACTGAGCTGCTGCTCTGATTAGATTTCTACATTCAAATCTGAACCTTTTAACATAATTATTCTACAACACTGACGGATCAGCTCCTAGACAGATCACCTTATGACTGCAATTAATTAAGTTGGCTTATTCTATTACTTGCCCTATAATGATGCACTAAATTGCATTGATTTGGCACCTTATTGCGCCCGTTACACAATATAAAGAAATATTTGCACAGCGTAGCCTACCAAATAAAACAATTGACTGAACATGGAATTTGATTTCAATATCTTCCTAATATTGGGTTGCACCACCCCCTTTTGCCCTCAAAAGCCTCCAATGGTTCCCACAGTTGTCATGTTGGCTGGATGGCCTTTGTGTGATAGACCGTTACTGATACATGGGAAACTTGAGTGAAAAACTACCTACCTGCAGCGTTGCAGTTCTTGACACAAACCGGTGCGTCTGGCACCTACCATATCCTGTTCAAAGGCATAAATATTTTGTCTTGTCCATGTCTCAAATGTAAAAATCCTCCTTTTAATCTGTCTCCTCCCCTTCATCTACACTGAAGTGGATTTTACGAGTGACCTCCAATAAGGGATCACAGCTTTCAACCTGGTCAGTCTGTCAAGGAAAGAGCGTCTGTTCAAAATGTTTTGTATACTTTTTAACGCAGTCATCTCGGTTTTAATTTGAAGCATCTTAACTTTCGCTTGATAATTTGCAGGTAACTTCGTTCCGAAGTTATTGGTGGTCACAGAGGCAGATGAACAGCTTGATTCTGTGTGTAGTGGATGTGTATAAAGTGGAACGGTTAAGGGGGGAAAAAAACATCTAATGACGCACTTAGCTGTCTGAGGCAGTCGTTAAATTAACGACCGTTTTCAAGTGCAACTTTAGTAACGATGCTTTTGGGAAACAGCTCGGAGATTTAACAATGCTCTTAAGAAAGTTCTAATGATGAACTTAGCCTTACGATGCTTTTGGGAAACCGGGCCCAGATCTGTCACTCTCCTTGTTCAATTCTCCATTTCTATGTTTATGAACCCCATAAGTGTATCCCACTGACGTAAACTTGATAAAATGTAGCACTTTTTTAATCTAGTTTTTAGACAACTTAATTTCCTCAATTGACTTGTTTTTAAAGCAGCAGGGTAACGCCAAAGTATAACAAAGCCTAGATTAAGTTGTCAACCCCGAATAGAAATCTAGGTCCAATACTTACGTTATAATGCAAGTTCTTTCAACTTACAATTTTATGGCAGCTGGGTAGCTCATCTTTTTTAAAGTTGAAACCGCTAACATTTGTGTAAGGTATCAAATCAGTGTGGTCATAGTATTGATGAAACAAGCATACTAAACATGTTCAATGTTGTGGTGACAATGACACCCGCTCCTGGAACCTGTTCTGGAATGCTTTGAACGTAGCTCAGGCGCTCTGAAAACATTACTGTTGCAACAGAGATCTGTGCTTTAAAAAAAACAATTAGATTGTTTTATAACGATACTGAACAAATGTGTAGTAGCAGGTAAATTGAGAAAGCAGGTTGTGTAATAGCCGAATCTGGTTCAGGCAGTGTAGATGCCAATTCAAGACAAACAATTATTTTATACACTGAACAAAAATATAAATGCAACATGCAAAGAATTTCAAAGATGTTACTGAGGTACAGTTCATATAAGGAAATCAGTCAATTGAAATAAGTTCATTAGGCCCTAATCTACGGATTTCACATGACTGGGAAAACGGATATGCATCTGTTGGTCACAGATACCTTTAGGGGTTGTGGATCAGAAAACCAGTCAGTAGCTGGTGTGACCACCATTTGCCTCATGCAGCTTGACACGTTTTCTTTTGCATAGAGTTGATCAGGCTGTTGATTGTGGAATGTTGTCCCACTCCTCTTCAATACCTGTGCGAAGTTGCTGGAAATTGGCGGGAACTGTCAGGTGAGTACACAGGCCATGGAACAACTGGGACATTTTCAGCTTCCAGGAATTGCGTGCAGATACTTGGGACATTGGGCCATGCACTATCATGCTGAAATGTGATGGCAGAAGATGAATGGCACAACAATGTGCTTCAGGAT
This sequence comes from Oncorhynchus tshawytscha, assembly GCF_018296145.1. Taxonomy (NCBI): domain Eukaryota; kingdom Metazoa; phylum Chordata; class Actinopteri; order Salmoniformes; family Salmonidae; genus Oncorhynchus; species Oncorhynchus tshawytscha. Next base: position 18,826,075 of record NC_056442.1, on the reverse strand, counting down.
CTCGTCACAGTATCTCTTTGCATTAAAATGCCATTGATAAAAAGTCATTGTGTGTGTTGTCTGTAGCTCATGCCTGCTGATACCACCACCCCACTGCCACCATGGGGCACTCTGTTCACAACATTGACATCAGCAAACAGCTCGCCGCACACACTGTCTGCTATCTGCACAGTACAGTTGAAACAGGGATTCATCCGTGAAGATCACACTTCTCCAGCGTGCAAGTGACCATTGAAGGTGAGCATTTGCCCACTGAAGTCAGTTATGAAGCCAAACTATAGTCAGGCCAAGACCCTGGTCAGGATAACGAGCATGCATATGAGCTTCCCTGAGATGGTTTCTGACAGTTAGTGCAGAAAGTCTTTGGTTGTGCAAACCCACAGTTTCATCAGCTGTCCGGGTGGCAGGACTCAGACATCTGGCGAAGGTGAAGAAGCCAGATGTGGTCCTGGGCTGGTGTTTTTACACGTGGTCTGCGGTTCTGTGGCTGGTTGGATGTACTGCCAAATTCTCTAAAGCAACGTTGGAAGGCAGCTTATGGTAAATAAATTAACATATTCTCTGGCAACTGCTCTGGTGGACATTCCTGCAGTCAGCATGCCAATTGCACACTCCCTCAACTTGAAACATCTGTGGCATTGTGTTGTGACACAACTGCACATTTTAGAGTGGCCTTTTATTGTCCCCAGCACAAGGTGCACCTGTGTAATGATCATGCTGTTTAATCAGCTTCTTGATATGCCACACCTGTCAGGTGGGATAGATTTTATTTCTGAAAAGGAGCAATGCTCACTTTGTGCATATGGAACATTTCTGGGAAATTTTATTTCAGCGTATGAAACATGGGACCAACACTTTACATGTTGCATTGATAGTTTTGTTCAGTATATTTTTATTCATAAGAATATTTGGTGTTGTGGCATGCAGTGCATTCGGAAAGTATTCAGACCCCTTTTTCCAAACATGTTTCACATTACAGCCTTCTGAAATTGATTAAATAAGATATATATATAAATCTACACACAATACCCCATAATGACAAAGCAAATACAGGTTTTTAGAATTTTAGAAAAACAGAAATACCTTGTTTACATAAGTATTCAGACCCTTTGCAATGAGACTTGAAATTGAGCTCAGGTGCATCCTGTTTCCATTCATCATCCTTGATGTTTCTACAGCTTGATTGGAGTCCACCTGTGGTCAATCCAGTTGATTGGACATGATTTGGAAAGGCACACACCTGTCTATATAAGGCCCCACTGTTGACAGTGCATGTCAGAGCAAAAACCAAGCCATGAAGTTGAAGGAATTGTCTGTTGAGCTCAGAGAAAGTATTGTGTCGAGGCACAGATCTGGTGATGGGTACAAAAAAATGTCTGCAGCGTTGAAGGTCCCCAAGAACACAGTGGCATCCATCATTCTTAAATGGAAGAAGTTTGGAACCACCAAGACTCTTCCTAGAGCTAGCCACCCAGCAAAACTGAGCCATCAGGGGAGAAGGGCCTTGGTCAGGGAGATGACTAAGAACCCGATGGTCACTGACAGAGCTCCAGAGTTCCTCTGTTGAGATGCAAGAACCTTCCAGAAGGACAACCATCTCTGCAGCACTCCATGAATCAGGCCATTATGGTAGAGTGGCCAGCCGAAAGCTACTCCTCAGTAAAAGGCACATGACAGCTCGCTTGGAGTTTGCCAAAAGGCACCTAAAGGACTCTCAGACCATGAGAAACAAGATTCTCTGGCCTGAATGCCAAGCGTAATGTCTAGAGGAAA